>NW_024544271.1:30000-64298 GCF_018167655.1 Microtus oregoni | reverse complement strand
TCATCCATACCTCCTGCCATGCATCAGTTCACCTACCCCCATGCCATTTCTTGCCTACAGGAAGTAGCCATACTTGAAGTACCACCTATATACCCAAAATTTCTGGGATGTTTAGGTGGAAGTTCTGCTTCAGCCCCACCTTTTTTCTCTCTCTCCAGATGTCACCCGTGAGAAAGTCCACCAACTGTCTGCTCTTCTCCCTGAGATGCTAAATACCATGCCTACAGAGCTTTTAAGAACCAGCCCAAAGACCCACCACGTGATATCTCTCCTTCCTCTCCCAGGAGTCACCTGGACATTGATTTGTTCTGTTTCAAATCTGGATTTATTAATTCAGCTGACTGTGGCTTATTGCATTGGTGAATATAACCTACAACCTGAGATTTTCAAAGATAAGAGTAACAAGAAGTAAGACATAAAAAGCCAGCAGGCAGATGAGCAGGGAATGAAGGGCAGGGGTGGAGATGCAGACAAACAGTGAGAAGGGGGGGAGAGCAGGAGTGCTTTGTTCTAAACCCTGGAGGAGTGAGCTTAATCAAGTGTATGGTGTGCACAGTCCCCAATTTGGATAAATTCATCAAGAGATACCCTAATGTTGTCAGTAGTACAAACTTGTACCATGGGTACCAATTGATAAGCCTTTAGCTGGAGACCGAATACTACAGGTCTGCATCTGGTTCTATAAACCTATAGTGGAGGGTTTGGAGCATTTGCCTTTGTTCATAATATCTTCCACATAAGGAATTCCAAGGAGCAGCGATCAACCCTGCTCCAAACAGGCCTGAGTTGCCTAGCACTGCAGTGGCTTGGCAATCAATCTGGGGTTGAAAGAGGTCACAGACTTCTTATAGGCATTTTGGTTTGGGAAGGGGTAGCTTACAAAGCCAGGAGTCAGTAGAGTACGGTAGAGGGTGGTGTAGGAGGGAGAGCAGTTTCCCATGCATTTGTGGTAAATACTCAATTCTACCTGGGGCTGTCATGCTTGGGTTAAGCATTTTTGAAAGTCCCAGTTGTGGCTTTCTTCTGCAATGCTGCGTAGAAATCAAGCTGAATTGGTAAAGCCAGGTTTAATAAGAAGAGCAAAGTAACTCTCTTGTGACTCCTGGGGGAGGAAGGAGAGGAATAAAATGGCTGGACTATGGGCCAGGTCTTAAATACCCTGTAGGTGTGATATTGAACATCTCACAGGGAGGAGTTTCTTTTTGGCAGACATTTTTAGGGGCAGGGTCTGGAGAGAGAGAGGTAGGGCCAAACTGACTGAAACTTCCAACTCGATACCACCATTGGTAAATCCTATGAAAATCTCTGGAGTGAAATTGTGGGATCTCAGCATCAGCAGGCTAGGAGAGATCTACTCAGTCTTTCAAAACACATATCTCCTAATGATTATCAGTCCTACAGATGAGTATAGAACAAGGACTGTTCTGTACTGTAGCCTATCCCTTGGAAAACAGTGGGAAGGAACTAATATCTCAGAATGTATGTAGCCAAACCCAGCATATACAACATTGGAGACTAAGGTTGAACTAGTGTGCTGTTCACTCCTGTCTTCCTAGTGAAGATTAGAAGAAGCTGGAGTCTGTCTCTCAGACTTCACATAATTTTAACTCTGTATGGTAAAGAAAGGAGGAGAAAGAGTAAACTAATGTGTTAGTCTGTACATGGAGGTAGCTTGGGTGAAAGTAGTGTCTATCTTTTAGGATCCAAACTGTCTTATCTTGATATGCCATATGGAGGAGTTCTGAAAGGAACTAAAAACTTGTTTCCGGGTACATTTACCCCTCACTCTGTCATAGAGAAGATGTTTATAGAGTGCTAGTGTCTGGCCCCTAGAATTCATCTTGTGCTACCCTCAATTTCTAACTATGGATAAGGTTATAAGTTAATTAGTATACTATCTACATCCTCTGTCCTGCATTGAAAGTTTAGATGCATCTAGTGTCTGTCTTAGAATTGGTGTTATCCTAATCTTGATCTGTCCTACAAATGATGAAAGAATTTAACTGTTGTACTCTCAATTTCATTCTTTCCTACAGAGGTGAATAGGGGTGGTAATGTCTATCTCTCAGAAGCCATGTAATACCAACTTCATCAGTTCTGTTGAGGAGGATAAGTGTGAATTACTATGCTCTGCAACTTAGGCAGTGCTATGGAAGAGGGCTTGGAAGCAACTAGTGTCTGTCTATCTCTCAACATATATGTTGTCCAAAACTTGATTTGTTTTAAGGGTAACTTTAGGGGTAAATAAAGTACTCTCTATCTGTCTGTCCTGAAGAAGCTTAGAGAGACCAAGAGGCTGTGTCTCAGAATCCATATTGTGTCAACCTTGTTCTATCCTATAGAGGAGATTAGAAGTGATATTAGGTTCTCTCCACTTATCTCTGTCCTTCTCAGGTGACTCTGAGGGACTTAGTTTCTCACATAGTTGTCTTAACTTTTTGATCTGCCCTGCAGTTAAAGTCATGAATAAACTAGATTCAGTCCTCATATGCCTGTCCTTCTGAAGAGTCTCAGAGTGACTAGTGTCTGCTTCTCAGGATCTATTTTGTGGCAAATTCCTGTGCTTGGAAGGAGATTTAGAATGATCTAGGATGCTTATTGCCTCAGGTTGTGCTATTGAGAATGCTTGATGGGAGCTAGCATCTATCTCTGAAAATCCAGGCTATAATCACATTGATCTTTTACCCACAGAAAGGATAGGAGTGAGAGATAACATCACCTACTCTTCAACTTAGCATGTGTGAGAATGCTGAGATCTCGTTTCTGTCTTTCATTTTTCAAATATTTCAAACTACAACTTCTAGTAGAAGAGGCTCAGAGTGAACTAATGTGCTCACCACCTCAGCCTATACTATGGCAGAGGCTTAGTGGACCCTCAAGTCTGTCTCTCAGAATTCATGCCATGCTAACATGGATATGCCCTTGGGTTAACTTTAGGAGTGACCCTATGTATTCTACTGCACAGTCTATCCTACATTAGAGATTACAGGGAGCTGGTATCTGTTTCTCAGAATCCATGTTGTCCTGACTTTGATCCATCCTACTGAAGAAGATAGAAATTAATGATTGTTCTTTCTACCTCAGTCTGTTGCATGGAGGAGGCTTAGAAAAAGCTAGTGTTTATCTCTTAGAATTTATTTTGTCCTTTCTTTTTCTTTCCTAAAGATGAGGTTAGGATTGAAATAATTTGCTCTACACTTTATGCTGTCCTACAGGAGAGGATAGAAGGCAGCTCTCAGATATTTCTGGGAATCCTCATCATTCTAACTTGATCATTTCAGGAGAAGTGGGTAGGAGTCAGGTACAGTGGACTCCACCTCAGTACAATAAATAGAAGGGGCTTAGAAAAAGCTAGTTACCATCGCTCCAAATCTTTATCTATGCAACTTGACTTACTCTAAGAAAGAATTTAAGAGAGAAATTGTCTGCTTCCCAGCCCAGTTCCATCTACTGAGGAGGCTTGGAGAAAGCTAATGTCTGTCTTTCAGAATCCAATTTATCTTAACCTTAATCGTCTCTATGGATAAGAATGTGACTAACTTAGTGTGATCAATAAATACTTTAGTATATCCTGTCAAAGAAGATAGGGTAGAGTTACTGTTTGTCTTTTTGAATCCATGCTGTCCTATCTATCCTTATCTGTCCAACATTGGAAGTTATGAGTGCAGTAGTAAGCCTGCTGCCTCATTCTGTTCTACATACAAGGTTTGGTAGGAGCTTGTGTCTATCTCTCAGAATCCATTTTGTGTTCATTTAATCTGAAATATGAAGGAGGAAAACAGTAACCTAATGTTGCCTTCCACAACAGTCTGTTCAGAGGAGTCTTGCACAGAGCTAGTGTTAGTCTCTGAGAATCAATGGCATCCTAACTTGCTCCATATTGCAGAGGAGGATAGGAGTGAACTGGAATGCTCTCAAACTCAGTCTGTTCACAGAAGGATTGGTGGTGGGACTCAGTGTCTGTCACTCAGAATTCAGTTTTTTTTTCCAGACAAAATCTAACACAAGAGGTTAGGAATGAACTACTGTGCTCTCCATGTAAGTATGTGTTACTGAACAGCCTTTTAGTGAGCTGTTAACTGTCTCTCCCTAATGCCCTGTTCTAGAAAATTAGAAAGATTATGGTGGTAGCATAGTATTCTTTCTATCTCAATCTGTCACAAAGAGAAATGAAAGGGGGTAGGTTATGTGGGTTTCAGATTTCATGTCACCCTTGCTATGATCTATACTTTCCAGATAAGGAGTAAGCTAATATGTTCTCCGTTGAGTATCTATCCTACTAATTACTCTTGCAGTTATTTTCTCTGTCAGAATACCTGTGTTCAAAACTTTCATCTCTCCTATAAGGATATGGGTTAACCAGTGTTCAGTCTGCCTGGCTCTTCCATACTGAGGAATCTTCAATGGAGTGAATTAGTGTATACTTTACCTCATTCTGTTCCATAAAAAAATGACTTGGAAAAAGTTAGTTTGCTTCTCAAAATATATTGTGTTCTAAACTGGATTGTTTCGTGGCTAAAGATTTGAGTAATATAGACTACCCTACATCTAAATCCGTCCTATGGAGGAGGATTGGGAGGAGCTAGTGTCTCTCTCTCAATCCTTATCATCTAAATGTTGATCTGTCTCACAGGAGAGGTCAGAAATTAACTAGCATGTTCTCATATCAGTCTGTCCAACAGAGAAATCTTGGAACAAGCTTGTATTTATTCTAGAATCCATCTGTTTCAATCCTTCATTTGTTTTATGAAGCAAGTTAGGAATGAGATAGCTTAATCTATACCTAAGTCTGTCCTATGGAGGGGTTCTGGGGGAGATTTTTGTCTTTCAGAATCCATGCTGTCTGATCCTTGGTGTGTTCTTTTGACAAGCTTAGAAATGAACTGGTTAGAGAAGCTAAAGAAGAAGGTGAACCCAAAGAAAAACATATAGGCATCCTCCTGAATATTAACCTTCATCAGGCGATGAAAGGAGACAGAGACCCACATCGGAGCACCGGACTGAAATCTCAAGGTCCAAATCAGGAGCAGAAGGAGAGAGAGCACGAACAAGGAACTCAGGACCAAGAGGGGTCCACCCACACACTGAGACAATGGGGATGTTCTATCGGGAACTCACCAAGGCCAGCTGGCCTGGGTCTGAAAAAGCATGGGATAAAACCGGACTTGCTGAACATAGTGGACAATGAGGACTACTGAGAACTCAAGGACAATGGCAATGGGTTTTTGATCCTACTGCACGTACTGGCTTTGGGGGAGCCTATGCAGTCCTAGACCTGGATGGACGTGGGTGGTCCTTGGACTTCCCACAGGTCTGGGAATCCTGATTGCTCTTTGGGCTGATGAGGGTGGGGGACTGGATCAGGGGAGGGGGAGGGAAATGGGAGGCGGTGGCGGGGAGGAGGCAGAAATCTTTAATAAAAAAATAAATTTAAATAAAAAGAAAAAAAAAGAAATGAACTGGTGTGCTCTCTACCATAGCCTGTTCTACAGAGTGTGCTTGTTTGAAGCTAGTGTCTCTCTCTCAAAGTCCATGTCATCCTGCCTGAGGAGAACAAAAGTGAAGAACTCTCAAATTTAGTCTGTCTTACAAAAGAGTATTGGAGGGAGCTAGAATCTATTTCTCCTAACTTACTTCATAAAACAAATCAAAGTTTGAAAGAGATGGATTCTAAAATAAACCCAAGCTTTCTGCTAGCTGTCTGCTTGGACAGACTTAGTCAGAGAGGAAGTGAGTTTGTTTCTGACTTCTCCTGTAGGCCAGAAATTTAGATGACAAGAATTTAGAGATAGGCACTAGCTCCTCCCAGTCCTCCTATATAGGACAGATAGGGGTGTAGAGCATGGTACATCACTCCTATCCTTACCCACGAGAGAGACAAATGCAACTTAAAAAATATATTCTGTGAGACAATGTAGCTTTCTCCAAGCTGTTTTTAGTGAGACAATATGTGGCAAATTGTACACTAGTTAACTCCTAACCTCTTTATTAAGACAGGGCATGCTTAGAATAGCATGGTTTCTGTGAGGTGGACTGAACATTACATCCCTCATAGCCTTTTTTGTAGGACAGATTAAAATTAGGATAACAGGGTTATTAGCTGTGAGAAATTACCTCCAAGAGTACTCAGTAGGACAGACTTTAGTGGAGAAAATATTAGCTTTCTTCTAATCTCTTGCTAAGGATAGATCACAGTAAAAATTACATGAAATCTAAGACAGACAGTATATACCTCCTATAATTTCTCTATTTTACAGATGGAAGTAGAAAGCAAACCAAGTTTACTCCTATAATCTTTCCAGAATGGGGAAACAGAAAAGCAGCTCACTGAAAGGCTGTTCCATAAGATATATTTAAGTGGAGAGCAGAGTAGTTCAATCCTCACCTCTTATAATAGATAATTTCAGGAATAAGTGAATTATGAGACAGATACTAGTTAATGCCAAGCCTTATGTGTAGGGCAGAATGAGGTGAAAAGCATACTATTTCACTACTAACTTTCAATGTTGGAAAGGTCAAGGTAAGAATGGCATAGATTCAAAGAGAGAAAAACAGTATCTCTACCCTGTCTTACTGCACAGGATATATCAAAGTATTTATTGATCATACTAAGTTACTCACTTGATAGGGGATATTAAAGTTAGAACAATGTAGATTCTGAAAGACAAACAGTAGCTCCCTCCAAGTCTCCTCAATAGACTGGACTTGGTAGTAAATACACAATTTCTCTCTTAAACTCTTCAATAAGGTAAATCAAGTTGCAGTGATACTGATTCTAAGAGATGGTAACTAGGTTCCTCCAAGCCTATTCTACTGGACTAAGTGACATGGGGAGGATTCTGCCTCACTTTTAACATCCTTTCCTGGACGGACCATGTTGGAATGATGAGGATTCTCAGAGAATAATTCCACTGTAGAATGGACTTAACTGTAGAGCAAATGATTTCATTCTTAACCTCACCTTTATGGAAAAAAGATAAGGACAAAATGGATTTTAAAAGACAAATACTAGCTACCTCAAAGTCACTGCCATACAATAGACTGAGGGAGAGTTCACACTCATTAATTTCTATCCTTCTCAGAAGGAAGGATCAAGGTGGGGGGGAACATGGATGCTGAGAAAAAATACTAGTTCACTGTAGATTCTGCTGTAGGATAGACTAAGTTGTAGATACATTAGTTCAATGCTAAATTTAATTAAAGGACATATCAAAGTTATGACAACATGGATTCTGAGAGATAAGACTTCAGTGTACCCTAAGCCTCTTCCATAGTATACACTAAATTGGTGAGCACACTAGTTCACTTGCCTTCTGTACTGAAAAACATAGTTTGAAGATTAGAAGTTGGGAGGCAGAAACTGTACTACTCAATCATTTTTGAAAGACTAGACTGACAAATAGTTGATGCTATCTATCACTCCTACCCTTTTCTGAAAGAAACAGATCAATGTGATCATAACTTGGATTTTCAGAAATAGACATGAACTCCCATCAAAGTTTCTCCATAGCACAACCTAAGATAATGAGAATATTAGGTGATTCTTAACCTCCCAGCATAGGTCAAGCTTAGCACAAAATGGGCATTGAGATGCAGACACTAGGCAAGACTCTTCAGAAAGACAGACATATGAGGAATGAACCCTAGTGGACTCATAACTTTAGGATAGTTCAAAGAGTTAGGAGAGCTGTGAGAGACACTAACTCCCTCAGACTCTACTCAGTAGGAAAGAAATAAGTGCAGAAAACCTAAGTTCACTTCTGGTCTCTTTGATAGGGCAGAACAAGGTTAACACAACATGGGTTCTGAGAGACAGACACTTGGTCTCGCTAAGCTCCCTTAAGACCTAAAGACAAAGAGCACATTAGTTCACTCCAAAAGTTATCCTTAGGACAAATCAAGATTAGGACAAGGTGTATGTTGGGATAAAGACACCAGTTCCTTCCAAGCCCCCTCCATAGGACTGTCTGAGTTGCAATTCACACTAGTTCACACTTATCCTTCTCCATAGAGCTGATCAAGGTATTATGATATAGTTTCTAATATATAGACCCTATCTACTCACAAATCACCTCTGTAGGACAGAGTGAGATTGAGAGCCCAATATGTAGTTCTACCTTTATCTGTCCTACAGAGAAAATCAGACATGAACTAGAGTGATATACACCTCCATATGTGTAAAGAGAGAGTCTGAAGGAATCTAGTGTCAGCCTGTCAGAATGTATATCCAACTATGTATATACTTAGGAGTGAACTAGTATACTTTCCACATTAGAATGTCCAACAGAATAGACTGGAGAGAGTAGGGTGTGTGTCTCAGAATCTATGTTGTTCCAACCTATATATGTTGTATGGATAAGGCAAAGAGAAAACTGGTAAGTTCTCCACAGAAGTCTGAAATGAAGCAGGTTTGAAGGGAGCGAAGGTTTGTCTCTCAGAATCCATATTGTCCCAACTTTATCAATACAACAGAAGAGTATAAGCATTGACAAATGTGCCCTGCAATTGATTCAGCCCTACAGAGGAGACTTGGAAAAAGCTAGTGTTTGCTCTCAATGTGCTTGTCTTAAAATTGATTTGTCTTAATGATAGCTTTAGGAGTGAAGACAGCACTCTTCATTAGTCTGTCCTGGGGTGGAAACATGGATGAGCCTAATTCCTGTCTTTCAAAATCAATGTGTTGATGACCTTGATCTGCTATGGAGGAGATCAGGAGTGAAAAAATGTGCTCTCCTTGTTAGTCTATCCTATTGAGTCATCTTTTTTTTTTTTGAGTTCTTGTTTTATTTATTTATTTATTTATTTTCTTTTTTTTTATTGAGAAAAGGAGAAAAAGAAAAAAAACAAGTTTCCACCTCCTCCCAGCCTCCCATTTCCCTCCCCCTCCTCCCACCCTTCTCCCCCTCCCCCCACTCCTTTCCCCCTCCCTCTCCAGTCCAAAGAGCAGTCAGGGTTTTCTGCCCTGTGGTAAGTCCTAGGTCCTCCCCCCTCCGTCCATATCTAGGAAGGTAAACATCCAAACTGGCTAGGCTCCCACCAATCCAGCACATTAAGCAGGATCAAAACCCTGTGCCATTGTCCTTTGCTTCTCATCAGCCCTCATTGTTCGCCATGTTCAGAGAGTCCAGTTGATGGATGGAGATAGAGACAGAGACCCACACTGGAGCACTGGACTGAGCTCCCAAGGTCCCAATGAGGAGCAGAAGGAGGGAGAACATGAGCAAAGAAGTCGGGACCACGAGGGGTGCACCCACCCACTGAGACAGTGGAGCTGATCTATTGGGAGCTCACCAAGGCCAGCTGGACTGTGACTGAAAAAGCATGGGTAAAACTGGTCTCTCTACTGAGTCATCTTAAAAAAGTTAGTTTCTCTCAGAATCTTGGTTGTTCTATGTTTTAACTGTCCTACAGGTAAGGTTATACTCAGTCCCACCTCACCCTGTCCTTCCAAAGAGTCTTGAACGGACCTAGTGTCTCTCTCTTAGAATCCATGGTTTCCTAACCTTGATCCAGGTTACTGAAGAGGATAGGAGTAATTTACCATGCTCACCTCCTCAGGCTGTCCTACAGAGGTTGCATGGGGGAAGTTAGTATCTGTCTTTCAAAAGTTGTGCTGTGCTAAGCTTATCTATCCTCTGGAGGATGTTATAAGGGAACTGATGTGCTTTTCACCTTAGTTTGTACTATTGAGGAACTTGGTAGAAGCTGGTAGTCTGTCTCTCAGAATCCATGTTTTCTTAACATGGATCTTTTTTTACAAATAAAATTAGAAGTGACTTAGCCTACTTTATTCCTGACTATCACCCAGGGAAAAGAGCTGGAGGAAACTAGTGTCTGTCTCTCAAAATACATCTTTCTAGCACAGTCTGTCCAATAGAGGAGGTTAGAAGTGAACTAGTGTGATCATCATCCCAGTTTGTCTGTCCTACAGGAGAGGCTTGGATGAAATTAGTGACTGTATCTCAAAACTCTGCTTGTCCAAATTTTAATCTGTCCTACAGATAAAGGTTAGGGTGCAGTTGTATTTATTCCTACTCCATCCCATTTAAGAATCTTAGAAGCCTGGGGGTGGTGGTGCACACCTTTAATCCCAGCACTTTGGAGGAAGAAGCAGGTGGATCTCTGTGAGTTCAAGGCCAACATGGTCTACACAATATAGTTTCAGGAAGGTAACAAAGCTACAAAGAAATTCTGTCTCAAACAAACAAACAAAATATGTCTTAGAGGGTGCTTACGTCTGTGTCTCAGAATCCATGTTGGCCTAAGACTTATCTGCCCCACCGAGGAGGGCAGAAGTGAACTTGTGTAGTCTCCTCTTTACTCTGTCCTATGAAGGTGTGGAGGGTTCTAGTGATTCACTCTCACAATCCATTTTGTGCTTACCCTGCTCTCTCAAATAGATAAGATTAATACTGAAATAGTATGCACTCTACATCAGTCTGTCCTACTGAAGTGGCTTTGAGGGAGTCACTTTCCGTCTCTCTGAATCAATTTTTTTTTCCTAAATTGATCTCTCCAATGCAAGATGTCACAAGAGAACTACTGTGCTCTCTACCTAAGTATGCCTGATATGCTTGGCTTCAGGGAGCTGGTGTCTGTCTTGCAGTATCCATGTTGTCCTAACTTGATATGTCCTTCAGAGGATGATAGGAGTGACCTGGTATGCTTTCCACTTGTCTGACTAAGAAATGGTGGATGTAGGTCATGCATCCCTCCAGAGCTCCTCTTGTTCTAATCGTTATCTGTCTTATATAAAATATTAGATTGCACTAGAGTGTTCTCCATATCATTGCTTAATATGAAGGAGGAAAAGAAGGCAGCTAGTGTCTATTTCAGAATTCATGTCATTCTGTCCTTGATCTAGTGTATATATGAGCTTAGGAGTGAATCATTATGCTTTTTAATTAAGTCTGCCCTACTAAGGAGTCAAGGAGAGACTAGCATTCTCTCATTCAG
The DNA here is from genome assembly GCF_018167655.1 of Microtus oregoni. Taxonomy (NCBI): domain Eukaryota; kingdom Metazoa; phylum Chordata; class Mammalia; order Rodentia; family Cricetidae; genus Microtus; species Microtus oregoni. Next base: position 53,342 of record NW_024544271.1, on the reverse strand, counting down.
AATCCATGTTGTCCTATCTTTGATCTTGCCTACATATGAGGTCGTGAGCAAACAAGTGTTCAGTTTCTCTGTCTTTCCTAGTTAAAAGTCTTTGAGTGGTCTAGTATCTGTCTCTCAGAATACATGTTGCCCTAACCTTATTCTGCCCTATTGAAGAAGACAGGGGTGAAGTAGTGTAGTCTCTATTTCACCATGCCCTACACAGGAGGCTTGATAGGATCCAGTGTCTATTTCTCAGAATCATTTTCATGCTAAACTTGACCTATTCTCCAGAGGAGGTTGCATGTGAAATACTGCGTTCTCCCACTCAGTCTGTTCTACTGACGAGGCTTGCAGGAATCTAGTGGCTATATCTTAGAACCCATGTTGTCTTAAGCTAGACCATTCCTACAAACTAGGCTATAAATGACTTAATGTGCTCTATACCTCAGTATACCCTACAGAAAAGAGCTGAGGTGAGCTAGTATCTCTCTCTCAGAATCCATATTATCCTAAACTTAATGAGCCCTATAGAAGAGGTTAAGAGCAAATTCCTCTGCTTTCCACCACTCTTTCCTACAGAAAAAGCATGAAGTGAGCTTGTGTAATCCATATTAAACAAACCATGATCTGATCAATGGAGGAGATTAGAAGTAAACTATAGTACTCACACTTCAGCCTGTCATACTGAGGAAACTTGGAGTCAATTATTTTTTCTCTTTCAGAATCCAGGTTGTCCTAAACATGACCTGTCCCACTTATAAAGCTAGGAGATAACTAGTGTGCACTTTACCTCAGTCTGTCCTAGGAAAGAGTCTTAGAGGGAGAGTGTGCACTTTACCTCAGTCTGTCCTAGGAAAGAGTCTTAGAGGGAGATAGTGTCCATCTCTCAGAATCTATACCATCCTAACCTTGATATGTCAAATTGAAATGGATAAGATTGCACAGGAATACTCTTCACTTCATGTCTTCCTGTAGAACTGTCATGGAGAAAGCAAATGTTTATCTGTAAGAGGACATGGTATGCTAAACTTTATCTGACCTCAAAAGGAGATTAGGAGTGATTTAGTGTGTTCATCACCTCATTATTTTACTATGAAGAGACCTTGGTGAAAGCTAGTGTCTATCTCTCAACACTCATGTTGTCTTATGATCTTTTCTACAAAAAAGGATAGTTATGTCTAGCATGTACTAGTCTTCAAGAACTTCATAGAAAAGAACTTTCTTTCATTATCCCTGTTGCCCTTACTTTATCTGCCCTACAGAGCAGGTTAGAAGTTAAATACTTTACACTTTAATCTGTCCTACAAAGGAGTATTAAAAGAAACTAGTTTCTGTCTCTCAAAATACTTGTCATACTAAGTTGTTCTTTTCATCAGAGGAGGTTGGAAATAAACTAGTTTACACTCCACCTCAGTGTGTCAATAGAGAAGGCTGTGATGAAGATTGTACCTGTCTATTATAATCAATGTCATTCTTACCACATCTGCTCTATGGGAAAGTTGAAGAGGGAAGTAAAGGGCACTAAACCTCATTCCATTTCACTGAGGAGACATGGATGCAGCTAGTGTCTACCTTTCAGAATCCATGTTCTCTTAACCTTGATCTTTCCTATGGATATGGAAAAGATTTACTTAGTGTGATCTATTGCACAGTACATATTTGGAAGATGAGTCTGAGAGAGCTACTCTCTGTCTCTTGGAAACCATGTCATCCTATTTTTGATCTGTCCTACAGAAAAGGAAAGAAGTATCTTAATATGCTCTATGGCTCTGTTTATCCTATACTAAAAAGCTGAAGGGAGCTAGTGTTTGTATCTTAGAATTAATGATGAACTAAGCTTGATCTGTCCTACAAAGGAGGTTAAAATAGAATTAGTTGCCTTCAAACAAAATCTGTCCTACAGAAGAAGCACAGAGAGAACTACTGTCATTCTCTCAAAAGCCATGTCATATAACCCTTGATCTGTCCAATGGAGGAGATTAGGGGTCTCATTTCTGCCAGTCACACAGAGTGATGAATCTTAGAGGGGATTAGTTTATGTACCACAGAATCCTAGATTGTCCTAACCTTAATCTGCCTCATGGATAAGGTTAGGAATGAATTAGTAAGAACTATATTACAATGAGTCTTAATAGTCTTGGGAGATCTAGTGTCTGTCCTTTAGAATTCATGTTGTCCTAACCTTGTTCTGTATAACTTAATAGGTCTTTAGTGAACTAGTGTGCTCTCTAACTCAGTCCCTTCTACATAGTCTTTGAGGGTAATAGTGTCTTTCTTCAAGAATCATATTGTGTTAATCTTAATCTTTCCTATGGAAAAGGTCATAGATAAACTAATATTCTCTTAAATAAACTGTCACTGTAGATAGCTTGTGGGGAGCAATGCCTAGCTTTCAGAATCCATGTTGTATTAATGTTGATGTTTCCTACAGATAAGGATAGAATTGATATATGGTGCTCAGCACTTCAGTCTATCCTGCAGAAAAGAGCTGGAGGGAGTAATGTCTTTCTCTCACAATTTATGTTGTTTAAATGCCCTCTGTACAACAGAAGAGTTTGGAAGTGAAGTAGTATGTTTTACACAGAAGACCTGTAGGGATCTAATGTCTGTCACTCAGAAGATATGTTTTCCTTTATCTGTCCTATGGAAGATACAGGAATAAAACCATATGTGTCCCATATCTAGTGCAATCTATTGAGGAGGATTGTAGGAGCCTGGTGTCTGTCTTTCAGAATCCATATTGTCTCAACCTTGAGTTGTTCTCTCAATAAATACAACAGTGACTTAGTGTAATATACCCTTTCATATATACCATGGAGAAACACAGGATAAAGCTAGTATCAGGATCTCATATCCAAGTGGTCTGACCTTTGATCTGTCATAAGGAAAAGCATAGGAGTAACCTTGTGTGTTCTCCACCTCAGTCTGTCCTACAGAGGGAGCTTGAAGAGAGTTATCATGCAACAATGTAAAAAGTACTTCTGGACAATAAATAATTACAGATATGCAATAAAGACAAATCCAGACAAAAAAGACCTATAAATGTGCTACAGTGTTGGATAAATATATGTAGGCTTGGAAGAGAGAAGAAAAATAATAGTTATTAAAAACAAGTAAAGGGTTTAAAAATCATAAAGTTTTTAAAGAGACAGAGTACAGAAAAAAAATAAACCATGTGAAGATGGAAAATTCACAGAGTTTGGATTGTTTATATTATTTTGTCATCTTTAAATTTTTTGACTGCAGAGAGACTTTTGATTCTGGGGACTGCTAAGCTAAGCCAACATAGATATTTCAAAGGTATCTTGAATTCAAAATTTGAGTCTAAGGATATTTTGCTTTGGAAAAGAGGTTCTTCTTTTGTTTACACAGAAGATGATAGCCTGTGGATTGTTTCCAGACCAACATGGTTTGATGGATCAAGAACCCCTGAATGGTTGCTGCAAACACCTCCGCAAAGAAAATACTTCATCCAATAAACAGCAGGAAGAAGATTGGACAGAATTGCACTCATATTCCCAAATACAGCTTGTAAATGTTTCTTTACATTTAAAGGGGGATATGCTATTGAGATGGATACTTTACATTGGTATGGATCTTGTTTTATTTATAAAGATTTAAAGTCAATTTTGTTATATGTATATGTATTTCTGATCTTGATTAAGGTATGGTTTTTTGTAGTTCATTTAAAAATATAATGTATAATTAAGAAATATAGGTTAATAGATAATCATCTATAATAGTCAAACTCAAAGTAATGCTAATTAGATTTTCTAAATATACAGAAATGTAGTTCAGATGGATAGGTATTCTTCAAATCTTTCAGAGACATTCAGAATGTGGCATTTAAATTATTTTAAGAACTTAGGACTTTTCTTGCAGCACCAAACTACTTCAAGAGGACGATGGGCACTGAAGAGACTCCTTATGGAGTTGGTTAGCCATTTGGGCAAGAAACTGCTCTTACCTGGACTGCTTTATGGTGTGCTGCAAAAACTGAACATGCAGAACTCACAGAGAAATGAAAAGGCTGATTCAGTAATTACACATTTATTAGAAATTATGTCCATCATGTGTAATTACTGAATTGACCTTTTCTGAGCTTCAAGCAGTTGCCCACTGAAAACCTGAATTCTAGAGGCTATGTCTAAAAATCCATTCTGTATTAACCTTGATCTGTAATGCAGGATGATTGGTAACTAGAATGCTCTCCACATCACTCTGGCCTGTGGAGATGGCTTGGTCAGAGTTAGTGGGTATATTTCAAATTTGTGTTTTCTTAACTTTGATGTATCCTACAAATAAGGATAGCATTGGCCGAGGTTGCCCTGCACCTCAGTCTCTTCTTTGGAAAATAACTGAAGGGAGTTAGTGTTTGTCTCTTACAATCCAAGCCATTCAGACACATTATGTTCAACAGAGCAGGATAGGAGTAAACTGGAGAGCTCTCCATCTCAGTCTGTTCTACAGAGGATGTTGGTAGGGAAGTAGTGGCTGTCTCTCAGAATCTATGATGCTTTGAGATGATTTGTCCTTACTGAGGATGTTATTAATAAAGTAGTGTACTCCCTATATCAGTTGGTTCTATTGAGAGGGCTAGAGACTATGTCGCATCTATCTCTCAGATACTAAGTGCTAGTAACCTTGATCTGTTCTACAGAGAAGGTTAAAAATAAACTAGTGTGCTCTACCTCACCCTGTCCTACAGAGGGGAATGGAGTGATTAACTATTCATCTATTAGAATCTATGTCCTCTTAATCTTGCTCCATTCTCTAGATATGGTTACAATTGAATTAGTATGCTTTCCACCATAGTCTGTCTTGCTTAGAGGGAATGGATTGAAGCAGTGTGTTGGTCTCTCATAATGTATCTCATGAAATTTATCATCTGTTTTATGGGGAAGATTAGGGATGAACTAATGTACTCTCTATTTCAGTTTGTCCTACTGCAAAGAATTTGGAGAGAGCTGGTTTCTCTCTCATAGAATCAAAGTTGTCCTCAAATTGATCTGTTTTATGGATAAATTAAGTACTTATTATTACTTAAACTAATTTAAGTAATTAAACTAATTACTAATTAGTTGACATGCCACCTCCGGCTGTCCGTGAAAGAGTCTCAATGAATCAAGTGCCTGTCCCTCAGAAGCTGTGTTTTCCTAATATTTATCTGTCCAACTAAAAAAAAAATGGAGTGAAGTAAGGTGCTGTCCATATTATTTTGTCCTACAGAGGAAACTTGAAGGGAGCTAATGTCTGTCTTTAAGAATGAGTGGTATTTTTAGCTTCTTTGTCAAAAAACAGGTATTTATAGGTGTGGGAATTGAATGGTAAAAAGAAAGCATATTCAACAAATGGTGCTGACATAATCAAATGCCAACATATTGAAGAATGAAAATAGATCCATATCTATCCCCATGCACAAACCTCAAGTGTATGGATCAAAGACCTAAACATAAAACTAACCACACTGAACCTCATAGAAGAGAAAGTGGGAAATACACAAACACATTGGCACAGGAGACCACTTCCTAAATATAACCCCAGTAGTACAGATACTAAGAACAACAATTAATAAATGGGATCTCTTCAAACCGAGAAGCCTCTGTAAATAAAGGGCACAGTTAACAAGATAAAATTGCAGATTACAGCATGGAAAAGGATCTTCACACACCCCACATCAGACAGAGAACTGATCTCCAAAATATACAAAGAACTCAAGAAACTTGACATCAAAAGAAGAAATAATTCAATACAAAAACATAGTAGAGACCTAAACAGAGAACTCTTAACAGATGAATTTCAAAAGACCGAAAGACACTTAAGGAAATGCTCACCATCCTTAGCCATCAGAAAAATACAAATCACAAACAACTCTGAGATTCCAACTTACACCTGTCAGAATGGCTAAGATCAAAAACATTGATGACTTCTTATGCTGCAGAGGAGTCAGGTAAGGGGAACACTCCTCCATTGCTGGTGGAAGTGATAACTCGTACAACTGTGTTGGAAATCAGTATGTTGATTTCTCAGAAAATTATGAAAAATCTACCTCAAGATCCAGCAATACCATTTTTGGGTATATACCAAAAGGTTGCTAGTTGTTGTGATCCAGCTGTCCTCACTCCCCCTGACTGAAAGCAGAACTTCCTTGTGGTCTGTAATTGACAAGGATGATTGTGTTCTTTCTGGCCAGTGGGTCTCCACAGGAGTAGAGGTATAAAAGGTCGCCGGGCAAAATAAAGGTTGCTGTTCTTCCACCTGAAAAGAAGCCTCTGTTTCTCTATCCCGGCACCCCCCACCAGTCTTGGCTATCCAGGCTGCGCTGGCTGCAGCAGTTGCTCAACCATACCACAAGGACATGTGCTCAACTTTGTTCATAGCAGCATTATTCATAATACCCAAAACCTGGAAAAAAGCTAGATGACCCTCAAAATAAGAATGGATAATGTGTACATTAACATATTGCAGTACTACAGAGTAGAAAAAAATGACATCTTGATGTTTGCAGGCAAATGGATGGATCTAAAAAACATATTGAGGGCTAAAATGATGGCTCAGAGGTTAAGAACACTGACTATTCTTCCAGAGGTCCTGAGTTCAATACCCAGCAACCACATGGTGGCTCACAACCATCTATAATGAGACCTGGTGCCCTCTTCAGGTCTGTAGGCACACATGCAGACAGAACACTGTATACATAATACATAAATAAATGAATAAGTCTTTAACAAACATATTGAGTAAGATAACCCAGACCCAAAAACACAAATATAGCATGTACTCACTCATAGGTATCTTTTAGATATAAAGCAAAGAAATAACAGCCTACAGTCCTCAACCCCAAAGAAGCTAGACAAGAAGACCCTAAGGGAGACATATTTACATCTGCATATGAAGGAGAAAAATACAAGATCTCCTGAGTAAATTGGGGGTGTGGGTGTCACAGGAGACGGTAGAAGAAGAGAGGGGAGGAAGAGGGACAGGGAGAAATGTATAGCACTGTGAAAACAATAAAAAAGAATCAGTGGTGTGAGGAGTTTGATGGGGAAAGTTATGAGGGAGCAGGTGTGCTCTCTGCCAGTCTTTCATAACAAAAGAAGGCTTGGTGGGAGCTAGTGCCTGTCTTTCAGAATCTCTTTTCTTAAATTTGATCTGTGTTACAGGTAAGGAAGGATAGGACTGATCAAGACTTCTCTCTATCACGATGCAAAAAGCTAGAGGGAAATAGTGTCTATCTATCGGATTTCAATTGTAATGATCTTGATCTGCCCTACAGAAGCAGTTAGAAGTGAACTAGTCTGCTCTCCATCTCAGTTTTTCCTACAGAAGAGGCTTTTACAGAGCTGGTGTCCATCGCTCTCCAAATCTTCCTAATTTGGTATGTCCTACTGATGAGTTTAAAAATATACTAGCTTCTTGTAAACCTTAGCTTATCTTATAGAAGAGGCTTTGGCAGAGCTAGTCTGTCCTTCAGAATAAATTTTATTCTAACTCATTCTGTTTAACAGAGTAGGAAAGAAGTGAAGTAATATGCTTTTCAATTTAGATTGTCCTATGGATACTCTTAGAATTAGTGCTTTCCTCTCATAAGCCATGTAGTCCTAACTTTAATCCTGACTCACAGTAAGTTAGGAATGAACTATTGTAATATCCACATCAGTCTTTCCAAGAGAGGATGCTAGGAGGGGCTAGAGTCTGTCTTTCAGTATTCATATTGTCCTAAATTACTCTTTCCTATTGAGGAGGACAGACATGAACTAGTTTATACTCCAACTCAGTCTGCCCTACTAAGGATGCTTGAATAGAGCTAGTGTCTCTCTAACAAAATATTTGCTGTCCTAACCTCCATCTGTTCTACAGAAAAGAGTAGGAAGATTAGGAGTGAACTAGCATAATCTCCACAACAGTCTGTCCCATGGAATGGGGATTGGAGGAAACGAGTATCTGTCACTCAGACTCCATGTCATCCTAACCTTAATCTGTCCTATGTAAGAGGTAAAAAAAACAAATAAGGTAGTCTACTTCAATTTGTACTAATTCTTTCTTGGAGAAAATTTCTCTTTATCAGCATCCAGAGTTTCCTAAGCTTGATTTGTTATACTGATGAGGTTAGGACTAGACTACCATGCATTAGACCTCATTGTGTGAATCTTGGATGGAGTTAGTAGTTGTTGCTCTATATTCATTTAGTCCTTAACTTGATATGTTCTGAAGAGTGAGTTATGAAAGAACTAGTAGGTTCTCTACCTCAGTATGCTCTAAGGATAAAGTTTGGAGGAAGCTAGTGTCTATTTCTCAGAATTCATGTTGTCCAAACCTCCTTGATATTTCCCCTAAATAACATTAGAAGAGAACCATTGTGCTCTCCTTCTCAATATATCCTACCAGGGGTCTCAGAGAAAAAGCTAGTGTCTGTCTCTCACAATCCTAACTTGATCTATACTAAAAAGCACAAATAGTGTGCATTTAAACTCATTGTATCCCACAAAAGAGGATTGGAGGGAGAAAGTTTATGTTTTTTTTTGTCCTAAATTGTTTATCCCAATGGAGTATGTTAGCAATGTTATTTTGTAATTCCCATCTCAGCATCTAACAGAGGAGTCTAAGTAAAATTAGTGTCTTTCTGGATCCATATCATTCTAACCTTCACCTGTCCTATTGAGGAGTTTAAGAATGAACTAGTGTGATCTTCAGTTCAATCTGCCCTACAAGGAAGTTTATATGAATCTAGTGTGCGTTTGTCAGAATCTGTGTTTTCCTAACTTGATATGCTCCATGGAAGATGTAAGTAATGAATTACTGTTCTCTCCACCTCATCATGTCATGTGGAGGAAGCTTGGAGGTAGCTATTGTTTTTCTTTCAGTGTCCACTTTGCCTGGTCCTTGTTCTGTAATAAGAATATGGTAGGAGTGAACTAGTGTGTTATTCATCTCAGTCTGTTCTATAAAGAGTGCCTGGAGAGAGCTACTTTCTGTCTCAGAATGCATTGATTTCTAACCTTGATCTGTCATAAGTACAAGTTATATTCCAATGTGCTCTCCATCTTAATGTATCTTACAAAGAAGACTTAGAGGAAGCTTGTTTCTGTCTCTCAGAATACCTGTTTTCAGCCCCTTTCTCTATCCAAAGTAGGAGGATAGGGGGTGACCTAGTGTGCTTTCAACTTCAGTCTTCCTAGAAGAGGTTTGATGGGAGCTGGTGTTTTTCTCTCAGAATCACAATTGATCTCTCCTGTAAAACACTGTGTCCAGGACACCTTAAACTTTATCAGTCCTGTGGAGTTTTAATAGGAGTTAACTAGTATGCTTTCCACTTCAGTCTGTCTTTCTGAAGAATTTTGGAGGGAGAGAGTTTCTCTCCCTTCAAAGTCCAGGTTTTCCAGAGCTTGATATACCCTACAGATAAGGAAAGGAATGAACTAATGTGCACTCCAACTTCTTCTGTCCTACCAAAGAGGCTTTAAGGAACTTGCATCTATCTCCCAGAATGCATGTTCTTAGCCTTTCCTATTAAACAGGTTATGAGTGAACTGCTGTGTTCTATAACTCAATATGTCCCAAGAAGAAGGCTTGGGGGGGAGTTCCTGTCTGTTACTCAGAATCCATTTCATCTTATGTTTTATGTCTTACGGAGTGGGATTAGAGTGAACTTGCGTGTTCTCCACCACAGTATTCCTATAGAGCATGATTAGAGGGAGCTATTGAGTTTATCTCAGTATCCATATAGTTCTAATCTTAAACTGTCCTCTGAGGGAAGTTGGTAATTAACTAGAATGATCTCCACCTGCCCAGACTACAGGTGAGGCTTGGAGGGAGCTGGTCTCTGTCTTCTAAAATCGACATCACGCTAACCTTTATTTGTCCTATGTATGCATAATTACACATAGTATAACTAGGAGTGGAGTGAGAAGCCTACTTCAGTCCTCCCTCCCAAAAAGTCTTGAAGGAACCCCGTGTTTGTTTCTCAAAATCCACCTTCATCTGTACTGCAGATAACTACAAGAGCATCCTAGCATGTTCTACACCTCCACTTTATCCTATGAAAAAGAGCTAGAACAGTAGTTTTCAACCTTTCTCATCCTGCAACTATATATATATATATATATATATATATATATATATATATATATATAGTCATGATCCTCAAACATAGAATTTCTTTCATTGTTACTTATTAATTGTATTTTTTTGCTATGGTTATGAATTATAATATAAATATCTTAGTTTCCAATTGTCTTAATTGACCCTTGTGAAAGGGTCACTTGACCCTCAAAAGGGGTGGAAACCCACATACAGAGAACCACTATACTAGAAGGCACTAGCTTCTGTTTCTGATTCCAAGCTCTTATAACCATGATCTACTCTACAGTGTAGTTTCAAAGTGTTCTAGGTGGATAGGAGTTACCTCATGAACTCTCAATCTCAGACTGTCCTTCAAAGGAGAATTGCAGGGGGTTTGCTTTTGTCTTTTGAAATTGATGTTATTCTAATGTAATTGGGTATACGGAAGTAGTTACAACTGAACTACTGTGTGCTCCACCCCAGTAAGCCCTACAAAGTATGCTACGAAGGTAGATTTTTCTCACTATTTATGTTGCCCAAGCCTTTGCCTGTGCTAAAAGGAAGGTTAGAAATGAATTATTGGTCTCTCTAGTTCATTTTGTCCTATGTAGGTGGTTTGGAAGGAGGTACAGTCTGACTCTCAGAATCCACATCTTTCCAACCTTAATCTGTCCAATAGAGGAGGTTGGATGTGTCCTATGAAGGAGACTTGGGAAAAGATAGCATCTGTCTCATAGAACCCTTGTTGTGCTAACCTTAATCTGTCCTATGTTTAAGGTCAAGAAAAAACATGTGTTCCTGCACCTCAGTCTGTCCTGTATAGGAAGGTTTAGGTAGCTCATGTCTGTGTATCAGAACCCATGTCATCCTATCCTTCATCTTTAAAGGAGGACAGAATGAGCTAGTGTGTTCCCCACCTCACTTTACCATACAGAGGAAGCATGTAAGATGCTGATTCTTTTTGCTGTGTTATAATATTTTACTGCTACCTGCTGCATTGAAAAATTTTTTGCCTTTTATTTCTTTATCTAGCAAACAGAACAAGCCTGATCAAGACCTATAGACTTTATCATTTTCTATATCAAACTACTATGTAAACATATAAGAAATTATAAGGAATAGATAAATAAATTATTTTTTAAACCCGTTTCTTCAGTTGTTCTTACATATATATGTATATGAGCGTAAACATACACACCCAAGAACAATGAAGCACATACACTTCTAAATACAAAAACACAATGCTATTAGTCCTTATCATTCTTAGTTGCATGTATATGTTTTCAGGGCTGACCATTTGGTATCAGATAATCAATTGTTGTGCCCTTCCCTAGGGAACATTGCTATTCCTACTCTTAGCACACCTTACTGGCATATAGTTCTTTGTTTATGGTTGAAACCTCAAAGAGTTTCTCCCCCTTCAAGTTAGCATTTCTACTGGTATTCTCCTTGTCCAGGTCATGTTTAGGTCATGAATTTGAAAGAGAAGGGGGAGGGTTTAGGTTAGGAAATGGAAAGTGGAACTGACATAGTCCTATTCATCTCAAACAATTAAAATTTATTTTTAAGAAAATAGTTTATGCTGTTACCATTAAAAATATCTTTCCTAGCATGGAATGCCTTACATTATGTACCTTTAAAAATTTGCTATTCAGGTTTTTTTAATATGCTTGAAACTAAATTTTTTCTTCAAACATGAGATCTCTTTAAGGACACAGTGACATTTTCTTATCTTCATTATCATTCAGCCTAAAAATATATCTCTCAGTATTAAATATTAAATATTCTTTTTGGAGAGTTTAGTCCTTTGGAAAAGCAGAATTTACCAATGAGATCCCCCAACTTATCCACTAAATAACATTAACAGGATCAGACTGAATAGATTGCTCAATAAGAGTGCTTGCTTCTTTCCCAGAGGACATGAAGTCATTCCCAGCACCCATGTTGCATGACTCACAACTGCTTGAAACTGCATCTTTCAGTGATCTAGTGCCCTCGTCTGGCCTCTGAAGGTGCCTACACATACATGAAATACACTCAAGCAGATACATACTTATATAAATAAGTAAAATGAACAAGAAAATAATCTTTAAAAAATATATTGACAGAAGAACCATCTTACCCTACAGGGAAATGCTATGAAGAATTCCCTGAAGTGTACTTAGGTCCTTATTTAACCATAAGCCTAAGCCTTTCTGAAGTACATTATTGGTAACCTTTTGTATATTCAGATCTTTTTGTATATTATCGCATATAATCTCTAATCTGACTGCAGATTCAATCAATTCCAATGATCTACAAACAATGTGCATTATAGAAATTTCAAATCCATTCAGAAATATGATAAAAATGCCTTCACCAGGATATTAACAGGTTCTGATCAGAACTTATAGAGAGGGTCCTTAGGGTTAACAATTATTAACTCCTAGAAAGGAGTTAGAAAGATTTTTTCCCTATACTTTTAGCTTCTCCTCCAGCCACCAAACTTTTAAAAATTTCCAACTGGACTCATAATGTTCGTTTGTTTGTTTCATGACAATGTTTTTCTGTAGCTTTGGAGCCTGTCCTGAAACTAGCTCTTAGGCTGGCCTTCAGGCTGGCCTTGAATTCACAGAGCTGTGCTTGTCTCTGCCTCCAAGTGTTGGGATTAAAGGTGTGCACCATTACCACCTGGCTAGATTCATTACTCCTAAGTAAACCATACAAAGGAAATTCTTCTTAGGAAATCCTCCCAAAGCCCCTTAGGAAAGTTGACATATAAGTCTTTAAATAGTTACCTTCTAAATGTTTTGAGGATTTCAATTCTGGGGATGACTCTTAGGTAGCTAGACAAATATTAACAGGGTTAAAAGATATTGAGGATGGAACTCTTCCTTATAATCAGCAGCTTATGAAATAAGAAACCTCAATTTCAGGTCTTTGGTAAATGAATTGGATCTGAATCTGAATCTCTCTTTTACCCTTGGTGGAGACATGATTTTTCTATACCATTGAGAAAATTAAAATCACACTATCTTGTTTTGACTTTCTGGTATACAATAAAGATAAATCACTTTCTTCTTTAGGAACCATCAATTCAAATCAGTTTCTCAATCACTTTGGCAGGAAAATGTACTTCAGGAAAGCTGTTTGTTTGAGTAACTTTGAGAAATAGTATAACACTTACTTAAAAAATATAGGTTGGTACAATTGTCCTTTTGTCCAATGTCAATTCTCACCCCTCCAATGCTTGCACTATAAAATTGCCTCTCTGACTACCGTTGACTCTCATCCCATGATAGTTTTTTCCTCTTTGAGAACTACCCATTTTTATCATCAGGTGTATCTTATTTTATTTCATAATAAATTCTGACTCTCTTCTCACCTGAATCCTTTCAACAAAGATCACATGTAACAAGGAGCAGAACTAGACCAAAGGGAGATCTCAGTAACATAATGGATAACTTTTTCTTAAACCACATCCTGGGATAGGAAAAAGGAGTTAGCATGAAAATTTAAATTCATTTTTAAGGTTATTATAATTTAATGTTTATATTTTGTATATATTTCTTATCAATTATCATTTTTGTGTAAAAGTATAACCTGGCTTCCTTTCAAATTCACTGTAGTGGACATTGTGTTTGAACATAAACCTTTTCATTCCCAAGGTCTCTGTGCTTTGCTGTCTCTGTTCTATATAGCTTACTCACTCAATTATTGAAATCAGGGTACTGAATGACATTCCTAAGAGTGCCAATGACAATCACCTTGGAACAGAAAGTCCAACCATGTTTTTTTTTTTTCTCTAGATAAACAATATTAACATCTGTCAAAGACAAAGAGGCAGGTGATTCATGAAAAAGCATCAAGCAACTGTAAGGAACCTCTTGAGAACTAAACATGCAATGTATAAAAAGATAGTTATTGATGGCTCATTCAAAATACATAAATGCAGATACACTGTGGCAGAGAACAAGTAGGTCAGGGATAGGACAAGCTGGATGTTTCCTGTATTACTTAGAAACATGTTCAAAAATTATAAAAAGAAAATGAACAAATATGGTGTGTGAACATGCTTCCAGGCGTGAAGTCTCCCACTTGAAATGAAAATAGGAAAGAGCCACCAAGGAGCACATAAGCCAATCCTCAATATTTTTGTTTATCTGCTAATATGTACATGAAGAGCAAGATCAATATTTCTTCAGGCCCTTAATGTGAAGCATGTGGCTGCATTAATGAGCATGAACTGATGATGCAAAATCAATAGCTCAATCTATCCTTAACTGACTGTACTGAAGCTGTGGAAAGCTTTCTTTTGTTGTACCTATGAAAATCAGCCTGTATGCCTTGTTAAATGTGTGGATCAGAACCAATCAGACTACTTTTTACAGTCAGTTTTGCTGAATCTCTCACCTGGAAACCTGGTCTGGATGGGACTAATTAAGCCCAGCTGCAGCATGACACCTGACAAAGATGCTTACTTTGAGTTTGCCCTTGAGTTGAGCCTTACCACAAGGAAAATTTATATTCTGGCCTTCTTTGGAAACAAGAGTGGTATAGAAAAATGGGAGACTTGGTGAAAAAGAAAAGGGAACAAAAATAGATAAATACACGTGACAAAAGATAACCTGTGTGGGTATTCTGGGAAGCTGAAGTCCAGTGGAATTCATTAAAAAAATAAACAATTAATTTGGGAGTCATTTAAAAGAACAGTTAATGACAAGACCAAGGTAGATATTTCTTGGAGGAAATATTACATGATATAATCATATGTAGAATGATGCTGTATAACTTGTACATATGAAAGTATTGTATTTTAAAATAATATATTTTATATATAATTATGTATGTATATATGCACCTTTCCCACATGATTATAACTTTATTTGAAAAATTATAAATTAATTTATTAAACTTTATTATCTAAGAAAATAAAACAATTGTTTTGTCATTGTGAAAACTAGAAAACTGTCTGGACTATAGTAAAGCTGCTTAGTTTACTATGTTATACTGTTATTTATATGAATGCCCACAGAATTGTTCCGTAATTCAAAGAAATTGCTTTGCTGCTCTATATAGAAAAAAAAACTCTCTTTTGATGTTCTGAACACTGAGTTATTGAACTCACTAGATGCCCACCCCCTTTTTTGCTATGGTTACTAAAATGCTTAATGTTTCTTTTAATCCTCATCAGAAAGAAAACGTCCATGATATCATGATGTTTGCTATGGAAGCTTATGTTTCATATGACAAATGTTTACCTGTACATTATTTATCTGAGAATGGTGATCTCACTAAAACCACTTGCATAAAATTTGAAACCACTTTGAGTTCTGTAGTCTAGGCTCAAACTTATTTCTGCTTCTGTTGAAATCTATCAGCCCCCTTATTAGCAAAGTCATGAAATAATCTGGTTGTTTTGGAGTCTAAGTATAAAATGTGTTCATTTTTGTTCCTCCTTCAACCACAGCCATATGTAACTAAAAAATTAGAAAACTCCTAGCCATGGTGTTTAAAGCATGTAATCCCATTATTCTGAGAACTGAGACAGGAATACCTACCTAGAGATGCCCTATCTCACATAAGCAGGTAAATATATGATGATATGCTTAGTCTGTTTCAATAAATACTTAGATCGATATTGTGAACACCATTTTTCCTAGTAGACAGGTCATATTGCAATAAAATACATCATTAGTGTCTAAATCAATACTTAAAAAAACAATTTAAATTTCAAATTTACCTGTGACTGTGGATGAGAGCATTCAAAGCTAGGCCATCAGACCAGCTGGTGGTGAAGTTGATGACGTTAAGCTGTGGATAATTGTGCGTTGACTGTCGGACCCAGCTCAGAAGAATCTTTTCAGTGTTGGTTTGCTGCAATCCAGCCATGATAGTTTTCATCACATTTTTGACCTGTTTGTTAAAGAAATTTTCAATAAAAAGCACATACCCCCAAACAAGTACTCCTCACATTTTTAAAATAGTAATGCCTCTGGTTCTTTTTTTTTTTTTTTTTTTTTTTTTTTTTGGTTTTTCGAGACAGGGTTTTGAGTGTTTGTGATATTGGCCCATTCTAACAGGTCTAATATGGAATTTCAGAGTTGTTTTGATTCAAATTTTGCTGATGACTAAGGATGTTGATCATTTCCATAAGTGTCTTTTAGCCACTTTAGATTCCTCTGTTGAGAGTTCTCTGTTGAGGTCTGTACTCCATTTTTTATTGGATTATTACCACTTTTGATAATAATAATTACCCAAAGGATGCTCAACTATACTACAAGGACATGTGCTCAACTACGTTAATAGCAGAATTGTTTGTTTGTCTTAGCTATAATCTAGCAACAACCTAAATACCCCTCAACTGAAGAATGGATAAGGAAATGTGGTACATTTATACAATGGAGTACTACACAGGAGAAAAAAATAATGGCATCTTGAAATTTGCAGACAAATGGATGGATCTAGGAAACATCATATTGAGTGAGGTAACCCAGACCCAGAAAGACAATTATCATATGTACTCACTCATAAGTGGTTTTTAAACATAAAGCAAAGAAAACCAGCCTACAAATCACAGTTCCAGAGAACCTAGACAACAATGAGAACCCTAAGAGAGATGTACATGGATCTAATATACATGGGAAATAGAAACAAACAAGACCACCTGAGTAAATTTGGAGGATGGGGACTATGGGAGAGGGAGCAAGGAACTCAGGACCGCGAGGGGTGCACCCACACAGTGAGACCATGGGGATGTTCTATTGGGAACCACTAAGGCCAGCTGGCCTGGGTCTGAAAAAGCATGGGATAAAACTGGACTTGCTGAACATAGCGGACAATGAGGACTACTGAGAACTCAAGAACAATGGCAATGGGATTTTGATCCTACTGCATGTACTGGCTTTGGGGGAGCCTACACAGTTTGGATGCTCACCTTACTAGACCTGGATAGAGGTGGGTGGTCCTTGAACTTCGCACAGGTCAGGGAACCATGATTGCTCTTCGAGCTGATGAGGGAGGGAAACTTGATCATGGGAGGGGGAGGGAAATGGAAGGCGGTGGTGGGGAGGAGGCAGAAATCTTTAATAAATAAATAAATTAAATAATAAAAAAATAAATAAATAGAGATGTCAAGAAAAAAAAAGAAAAAGTAATTTTGTACTCTCACCTTCCAAAACTACAAGCTAAATAAACCTCTCTCTCTCTCTCTCTCTCTCTCTCTCTCTCTCTCTCTCGCTCTCTCAATAAGTACCCAGACTCAGGTGTTTTGTTTTCATAACAGAAAAGGACTATACCAGGGAAATGAAAGGCATGTTTGTCAAGGTGAGTCTTACCTGTTGATGGCCTGTTTTACTGGACAAATATGGAAATCTGTATGCTTATTATACTTATTCTCCAATTGACAGTACTATTAAATTGAAACACAAACATATGTGTGTATGTCTGTTTGTGTGTGTGTGTGTGTGTGTGTGTGAGAGAGAGAGAGAGAGAGAGAGAGAGAGAGAGATTATAAGCAATACACTTCATTGAATCAGCATTAACTCTAATTGAAATTGGTTAGGAATCAATTCGGTGTGATTGTTGTCTGAGAAATATGTTCAATATCATCTTTAGAGTCTAGCATACTAAAATACTGTTATGAGACTTGCTCTTTTTATAACTTTCAATAGACTTAAAAAGACAGGGTATAAAATATTAGACTTATTTTTAGTCAATAGTAAGATAAATCACTAGTGTTTACAAATAGAAAAGCAGTTTTAGTAAGAAAATGTTTGCTTATAATAACAAAAATCCCTTCAGAATGATGTAATTATATATATTGCATATGTTTTACACACACATATGCAATAATTGAATAAAAAGAGGGTAACAATTTTGGAGTTGAGGAAACACAGTAGGGGCTGGATGGAGCAAAATGAAACTAAAAGTTAAGTCATTCTATAATTTAAGGACAATATTTTTCTTTATAATGCATATTATTTTTTCCTTTCTATTAGATTACTATATGAAATTCAGCAAGTTACCTATCCATTTAATCACCAGATTATTTATCTCCAGAAAGAAGATTGTTTTCACAACATTCCAAAATACAGTGAACTAAAAATACCCTAGATCCATTTTGTAACTTAAAAGATAATGCCTATTATACTAACTAACTGCACCAACTAGCTTTATATCTGGGAAGAGAGAACCTCAATTCAGAAATTGCCTTCCTACGATCAGGTTACTGGCAAGCCCTTAAGACATTTTTCTTTTAAAAAAAAATAGTGATTTATTTGGGTGGGCTCATGCTGTTGTAGGTGGGACTATCCCTGGTCTTGTGGTCCTGGGTTCTGTAAGAAAGCAGACTGTTCAAATAGTACAAGCCACTGAGTTGCATGCTTCTATGCCCCTGTCATCAGCTCCTGCCTCTAGTTCCTTTCCATGTTTGAGTTTCTGTCCTGACTTCCTCCAATAATAAACAGTGATGTGAAAGTGTAAGCCAAATAAACTGTTTCTGCCCCATAAAGCTTTAGCCATGGTGTTTCACAACAGCAATAATAACTCACAGACACTGACTGGACTGAAAATGTTTACCTGTTGAAATTTTTAAAAATCGACAAGTTAACAATATGTAAAAGAGGAATATGCGTGCCTAACAGCTATAGATGCATGCTTTATTTTCCTTTTATCAATTGCTTTCAGCACAATTGTTTCCTAGTCTTGAATAGTTACAAATATTATTTAGAAATTTATTGAATTTCAAACTTTCATTCCCCTAAGTAGTCTGATAAAAATGCACATTCTAAACATTTTTATAAATTTTAAGAATGAAGTGATACTTCATTTCAGGTTTTTTAATCTACAGAATCATTTAAGTGACTATTCTTTTTCTTTTAAAAGCTAAAAATGGATCCATTATTAGATACTTGCAAGAGTAGGTAAGTAAATATGATTAATGCTTACCTACATAGTTTTCCTTTGTGTAAACCTAAGGTATGTGTGCACAAAAATGTGATGTGACAATATATATGCAATCATTATGCATCAATGTGAAATATAAATATATTTTGGGTTGGATTTTTTATCTATGAAGAGATTAACATATATTTGCCTTTGCAGTAAATACATATTTTAACAACTCATATTAGTTGTCTTTTTATGAACTGTTGAATGTAAATTATGGGGTATAATATAAAATCTGATTTTAAAACACTTATAAAGTTAGAGATGATATTTGAAACATGGTGATAGTTTGAATGTATGAAATCTGTGTAGATGTGTGGCACAATCTGCTGATAACTCTCTCTATCTCTTAGAGCTGGATTCTCCACAATTTTGTCACTCATCTCTGACCTACTACCTATTTACCTAGTTACTCTATAGATAAGTAGGTCAAATAATCATATACAATATATAATCTTTCACAGCATATTCTAATATTATGACATTCATGACCCCCAGGTACAACCATTTGTAGATGTATGCTTTGTGTACTTTGTTGAAGCAGAGTTGAAATAAGTCATTAATGGCATATTGGTGATGATGGATTTTCTCTGATCAGGCAAGCCTCCAATGATGAATGGAATTCATTTGCAAAATGCTTGACCAGACTGTCCTCTATGTGTATAATGTTTAAGGACAAAACAATATTCAATCCAAAATGCTTTTAGCATCATTGTGTGTCTAATTCAGCTTATCAGGCTCAGCCTCATTGGCATCGCTTCTACTAGAGCAAAATATTACTGAGAGAAAAAGAAAGAGTAATATGTATGTATAATTATTGTTTCTCCCTTTCCTACATAAAAATTGTTGCCAGGAAATCATTAAGATGGCTAGAAAGATGAACTGGGAATCAGAAAATAATCTTTTCTTCAAGACTCACAGTGCTTATGAAAGTATCAACTGAAACAAATATGTAAATATTTGTTAATTGGAATGCAATCATGACTAAGAAAGGAAGGGTAGATGCGTAGATGATGGCTTGGGCACAATTTTAGCCTGTGAAAGATTCTGAATTCCATCTTTAACAGTGAAAAAAGGCAATGGCAAAAGTGACAGTGTTACCTAGCTAGGTAAACAACGTATAATGTACAGAAAGCTGTACCAGCAAAGATTCCCCTTCGAGGAACAGTTTGTTACTCAGCTGTTATCACACAGACTCCTGCTGTTAGTCTCCTGGGCAGCTACCTGAATTTCAGAGCCCTGTCACCAACGGTCACAGCTTTTCTGCTGTCACACATCTCCATTGCTGATAAAATGGAACAGAATAAACTATCAGCCATCTGAACTTCAGTTAGGTCACTGTTGGCCAGATTCACCATGGTGTTAAATAAAGCCACTTAGATTCTCTGTCACCATGAGGCTATAGCTCCTTTTCTTTCAACTCCTGCCACCACTGTTCTCAGTCTCCAGAGCATGAATTAATAAACATGTGTCCAGCACAGGTTTGCCCACTTAAACTACTTCCCTAAATGTATCCCTCTTGAGCATCAGGCAATGAAGAGATGTGTCATCCTGATGAGGAACAGGGCAAGAACTAATTTGCACAGTTTGGCAGGACTTTGCAGAAAGGACTTTCAGCAGCAGAAAACATGGCACTCTCTGGTAATTGGATGTTGAAGTAATATTAAAAATAAATATACCAATGTGAATAACACTTAGAATTAAGAATTATCCTTAGCTTAGCCATCAGAGGTAGGTACCTGATTTAATATCACATGAGCACATATTATATATCCTTTAATTTATTATAAAGTCAAGTTCTTATTATGTAACACTACCTGGCCTTGATCTCATAACTCTCCATTGTCAGCCTTCTGACAACAGGGATTATAGGAGAGCACCACCATGGTCAGATGACATCAGAATTTTTTTCAAAGCCACTTATTTCAGAATGTATATATTCAGTTTCTTTTCAGGATAAGAGTTGTATATGAAGTGGAGACTAGAAAGGTGATGATGGAGAAGTAAGTTTGACATTCACAAGTTTCACAAGTCCAACATTATTTATAGCAGTATTAAAAACATAATACATGGCGTTGGAAGAAAATATTTACATATATGCATTTGCTTTAATGCTATTCACAATTGAATAAATCTATAAAATATATTATATTGACCAGAGTCTGCTTTTATTTTTTCTGAGATATTGAAACTTCACTATTTAGTATAAAAACACATATATGATCTTGGTGAGAGAATCTTTTGGGATTCAAGGATGAATGAAGAGTATTGAGCAAGGGAATTTTTAAGGATTGTTAAGTGGTTTTAAGAAAATGTGTCAGCATGCTAGGAGAGGTGATGTAAGTAGGAAGAGAATGCAAGAGTCTGTATACTTGCATTCACAAAGCTAAGGTACTTTAAGTACACAATTGGAAAGTAGATGCACTGTATAATTATGTCTTAAATAAGGAAAACAGTAAATAAGGGAATTTCTTTTAGTATTTCTGGGTGTAAAAATCCTTCTCCCCATAACAACACCTCCCCTCCATGGTGCAGGGGAATTGTCTGTATCCTGTCAATCATGTTTTAAATAAATGCTGATTGGCCAGGTAGGAAGTATAGGTGGGACAACCAGACAGGAAGTAAAGGTGGAACAATGAGAACGGGAGAATGCTGGGAAGGAGGAAGCCCATTCCTCCACAGTCCTGCCCAGACCACAGAAGAAGCAAGATGTGACCTATCCCACCGAAAAAGGTACTGAGCCATGTGGCTATCATAGATAAGAATAATGGGTTAATATAAGTTATAAGAGCTACTCTGAGGCCTGAGCTAGTGGGCCAATAAGTTTATATCTAATGTAGACTCTCTGTGTGAATTTCTTTGGGGCTAACCAACTGTGGGAACTGGGCAGGACAGAAACCCCCACAAGCAGTCCCTCATGTTATGCCTCCCAAAGAATAAACATCAGAAAGCACAATGTTGACATTCTATCTTGGAGTGAGTGGAAAAGGAGTTGCAAGGGCACTAGAGGAGACGAGATTTGATGGAATCCTGTGGAAAACCAACTCAATGATGAACACAAGTTCACAAGCCTTTTGGAGATCTCTGAATCCCTGTGTTGTCCTCCTTGCTTTGTCACAGCTGGTGGCCATAATGCCCAGCATCATCTACAGACTGGGTGCCCTCAGAAGCTCTTACTAGGGTCATCAGAGAAATGTGTTCAAAACTATTACAGTCATTCTACTGGCACTTCTGGTGTCTTTTGTGGTCCTGTGTGCCTTATTTCATTTTTTAAATGTTTCAGCTTAATTCTACAAACAATTGATTGCATGGAAATGTTTCCTCCTTGAAGATATTTTGAAAGATACTGAGCAGCATAATGAAATCATTGGTGGGAGGCAGGGTATGTTGACACATAGCTGATTTTATTGAAACCATTTCTATATGAAAATGGCTAGAAACTAGCCAGCTTTGTATCATGTTAAAAGTTATATTTGTTTTCTGTTCTTTTAATACTGCTGTAAAATGTAGTTGAGCCCAGCCAAAATAAAAATATATCAGGACAATGGAATTATCAGTATGGCTGTTCAACTGAGGAAGTACATGGCTGGTCCCTCCACTTTACATCAGACTAAGTAATATTTACAATTCTAAATAAAATTCAACTCAAGTAAATGGAATAATCATGGCCAAATATTATACCCAATGAAAGAATCTTCACAGAAAAGAACACATATCAGACAAGACCTCCTGAGAAAATTATGAGGGGGGAGAGAAGGGAGGGTGGGGGACATGGAGGGGAGGGAGGAGGCAAACATGAGGGAATGGGATGTTCAAGAGAAGGGAAGAACAGAGAAGCAGATAAAGGAAAGTGATATCCTGATTGAGGGAGCCATTAAAGAGCTATTAAGAAACAGCACTAAGGAAAATCCCAGGAATTCTCAAGGATGACTCCAATTAAGACTCTAAGCAACAGTGGAGAAGATACCTAAATTGGCCTTCCCCTGTAATCAGACTGATGACTACCTTAATTGTCATCATAGAATTTCAATGATCAACTGATGGAAGCAGATACAGAGATCTACAGGGAAGTACTGGACCGAGATACCTGAGACCAGTCCAAGAGAGGGAGGAGTGATAATATGAGAAAAGGAGTTAAGACCATGATGCTGATACCCACAGACACTGCTGACCTGAGCTAGTGAGAACTCACTGACTCTGGACTGATAGTGGGCACATCTGTATATAAATAAAATTTAGACCTGCTGAATGTGGGGGGCATTTATGAGGCTTGGACAGTGTGTGAGGCCAATAGCAGTGGGACCAGGATGTATCTCTAGTGCTTAAACTGATATCTCGGAGCCCATTCTTTTTGGAGTGATATCTTGCTC
>NW_024544271.1:0-25000 GCF_018167655.1 Microtus oregoni | reverse complement strand
CTCCAAGCACTATCAGTATGGGTGGAACTCAGATATGGGTGGGACTTCTTGCTCAACTCCCCCCTCCATGTTGGAATTTTGTCTGGCTTAAGCTTAACTCTCTGTATGGCTGAGAATTCATATTTGCAACTGCTTTGGCATTGCAATGTAGCACTGCAGTAAACAATGCAAGAAAATATTGTTTCCTTGGAGTCATTTATTCTTTATGGCTCTTAAAATCATTCCTCCTCCTCTTTAACAAAGATCCCCGAGCATCAGGAAGAGGGGGCATGATCCAGATGACTGCTTTAAGGCTGAGTACTTTCCAATCTCTTTGTTCTCTGCACCTTGACCGGTTGTGGATCTCTATATTAACTGAAATGGACTGCAAACAAAAGTTTCTTTCCTAAGCGTTAAGAGATTCATTGATCTATAGGTGTGATGAGAAGTCACTAGGACTGTTGGAATTAGGAGCAGTTGAGGGGGTGGTATGGAAACCTAGTGCAGCAGAAACTCCTGCAATCTATGAGGGTGACTCTAGTGAGGACTCCGCACAATAGAGGGTAGGGAGTCTGAACTGGTCATCGTTTGTAGTCAGAAAAGGCAACTAGTGGTGGGACTGTCTTTTCTTGTTGGCCAAAGAGGTCCTATGGAGATGTGTAAACAACCCAGTCTGATGCTAGGAAAAAAGTTATCTTCTGAAAACTGACAGCAGTTGCTGAGGACAACTTCCACTGAGCTCACTGACCATAGAGAAATCAAGCAGGGCAAGCTTGTAACATTCACCTCTACATTCTAGTCTCATCGCAAGAAGGTACTCTGCAGGCTATGGAACTACATACCTCGACACCAACCCCGGCACACAATTCTCCACCTACAATCTGCTCTGCCTGAAAGATATGGTGGCACAGAACAAGGGCAAGTGGCCAATCAACTTTTGCTTTAACTTGTCCACAATAAGAGAAGAAGGCCATGTCCTACACTACCTGTATGACCAGGAACCAGAGACTGAATTGCCCAGAGACTTATGGTAGAACCAAACGCAAGTGGCAAAAAAAAGTCATGAAATGATTCCTAATGACGTTCTTCTATAGTAATAGATTTGTGCCTCTTCTTATAGTTATCAAAGAGGCTTCCTCCAGCAACTCATGGCAACAGAGCCTCACAGCCAGATATGTGGATAGAGCGTCTAAATTGGAAATCTCAATTGGATAATGGATGAGTGAAAATAGGAGCAGGAAATACTGTGTAGGAGTGATAGGAAATGTAAGACACCAGGAGAACATGTCCCACCAAATCAGCTAAGCAGGAGTCACATGGGCTCACAGAGACTGAAGGGGCACGCATGGGGCCTGCATGGATCTGCACTAGGTCCTTTGTGTATGTTGTGGCTCTTTGTTTGCTACCCTTGTGAGAATCCTAAAAGTGGATATGGGCAGATCTCTGACTCTTTATCCTGTGCTTGGGACACTTTTCTTCATAGCGAGTTGACTTTCCAGTCTCAAAATGAGGAGTTTTGCCTTGTCTTATTGTATCTTCTGTTGTCCTGTCTGGAAGTCATCTCTTGGAGATCCCCTCCTTTCTGCAGAGGAAGCAGAGAGGGAGTGGATCTGGGTGAATGGGAAGGTGCTGGAGGTGGAGCTAGAAGTGGAGGGAGGGGAAACTGTGGTTGGGATATATTGTACGAAAGAAGAAACTAGTTTTAAAAAATCAAGTTGAGGAATAAAAATTAGAGCAAATCATCAAAAAGAGAGGAGGAATGGGTAAAAGTGAGTGATATTCTTATAATAAATACTAGGATGTATGTGTGTGTGTGTATATGTGAGTATGATCGATGAGAATAATTCTATGACTGAATACACTAATTCATTTTGTCATGCATTTTTATTCTAGGCAATGGAGGAGAGATGGTGAAACTTTCCATTATTTATGTTTTTAACTCTTTTACAGTTTTAACTTGGAAGTTAAAGTTACAGTTCATTCAGTAAGGAAAGTGACAGTTTACAAATAAAATGTTTATGCATTTTGGGCCAGCAATGACATGGATGTTTCATAGCTGCAAACCCTAATGACAACTAATCCATACCACTTAGCCAACAGAAAATAAAAAAAAAATTCTCAGAGTATGTTTTCAAGATATGTGGCTTTCTCAGATCTTTTCTGCAATTCACATTTATTTGCAGGTGTAGATACTTGTATTCCTTAGTTTTTCTGTATAATACCCGAATAAAAGATACAAATTATGAAGGGAAAAGAAATAAACACAAACTATTTTGTCGCTCTTCAGTCTTGCTATTTGAATGGGGCTATTCCAAAATTACTACAAAGTAAATTTTATAAAATAATTGCACCCAAAAATGAACACATTTTAAAAGAGAATATTTAATGTCATTTTAAAAGTTTGAGTATACATTCAGAATCTTGACACTCTTAAACAGTGACTAATGGCTTACAACCTACCATGGATTGGATTTTATTAGATAAATGACTATTCTAGTAGCTACCTTTTATGAGTATACTTTCATCATTTATTTGTATTTCACATCCATATATTTATTTATCACGAATAGTAAATAACCTACTAAGTTTCTTCCACCATACTAATGATCCAGGTTTCCTTTATAAACATCCTAAGAGTTTTATAAATTATTAACATGTAGTTAAACATACTTATCTATAGTTAAGTGAATTTGTCTCAAGGATTTACATAATCCTTCTAAATACAATGCATTTAAATCTGAAACTAGAGAAAATTCAATATGGCTTCACTGCCTTGCAGTATTGTGCTTTTCTAAAAAAAATTAAGATTTAAACTATTTAAAATTTCAAGAACTATGACATAAATCACCGCTCTCTTCTTCCACTGAGACATGCATGTAATGTATATTTTATAATTGAATGATGAATAGTCTATATATATATATATATATATATATATATATATATATATAAAATAAAAGGGAAAAATACTGTGATTGTATACCTGTCCATGAAACCAAGTTTTCCTCAATCCCTGCTTTGTTTGTATCATTTTAATATTGACTTATGACAATTTTTGTTAATTTATTTTGTATGCATGTACAATGTATGTGTAGAAGACAAGTTTTAACAGATTGTCTTCTCCTTCAACCATGTGGATCCTGTGGATCAAATTTAGGTCACTGATCTTGGCAACAAACAACCTTTACCCCGTGAGCCATTTTACTGTTCTCTTTCCCTATTTCCAATGGTTTAAATTTTATGAAGTCATTCATTCTATAACTTTTACCAGCTATTATATACCACATATATGGACTAAGATATGTTAAAATAATAGTGGCTTCAAACAAATGAAATGACTTTCTATAATTTAAACATTTTGATCTCAGTGTTGTAACATAGGACAATACTTTAATGAAGCTATGTTTTCATATATTGCTTACATCATATTTAACAATGAATAGGATTTTTTGTCTGTTTGTTTTAAGTCCTATAACCTTGAGCAAACATAAACACCTGAAAGGATGATATATGTTAAAACAAACATTCAGTCAATTGTGGTGTATGCCTTTAAACCCAGTACTAAAGGGGCAGAGGCAGGCAGATCTCTGAGATTGAGGCCAGCCTGGTCTACAGAGGGAGTTCTAAGACTGCCTGGACTGCTACACAGAGCAACATTGTCTCAACAAAACAAACCAGCAATTTAAAAGAAACAAATCAAGATGAAAGTATCAATTCAGGAAGCCTAGGAGACTACAAAATGTAATCTACACTTTTTGGCAAAGTAGGTATTATAACTAAACATAATTAAGTTTATTTTATAGTTTGACACTAGAGAGTAACACTTGAGAAAGCACATATTTTCCTCATTAATGATTTTACATTACAGAATAAAGTAAAATGTATATAATTTTCCATGCAGTATTACTTAAATTGAATTCTTTTATGCAATATACATTTCATATGTGTTAATATATTATGTTACTTTTCTAAAAGCAAGCATATATAACCTTTCCTTTCCAAGCCTTGCAATTTTGGCCATACAATTTTAAAAAGCATTATTAACATTAAGTTTAATAAAATCTAAAATTTGTAATGCTATTTGTAAGTGTATAAGTATTATTACACAAAACCTTCATATGAAAGTATCACTGATAAACAAGTACCTCAGGTTAGGTATAAATATACTTGAAAAAGTTGTCTTCCTCTCACTGCAAAAGTTAAAGTCTAAGTTATTTAGTAAGACTAGCAAACTCATATTATCTAATTCTTCAAATTCTTTTAAATTAAAGCATTCTTCAGCTTAAGAGTAACAATATTACAATGCATTGGACTATGAATTTAAAATTGAGATATGTATTTGTTGTGCATTGTTCTGTTTTACAAAAGAATATTTTGGAATATTTCA
Source organism: Microtus oregoni (assembly GCF_018167655.1). NCBI lineage: Eukaryota > Metazoa > Chordata > Mammalia > Rodentia > Cricetidae > Microtus > Microtus oregoni. The sequence goes on along the minus strand of NW_024544271.1, from coordinate 20,634 downwards.
CAGATGATGATGATGATGTGGATACAAATCATTGAAGCATTTGACAAATAGACAACAGTTAGTATTTTCACAGAGCTAACAGTACTGGTTTCTTCCGGAATATGGGAAATCAGCATTTCTAATGAGCAAGTCTTTTGAAGACCTATTATGAGGTTTGAAAATAATGACATCTTGAAATTTGGAGGTAAATAGACAGATCTAGAGAACATCATATTGAGTGAGGTAACCCAGATCCAGAAAGACAAATATCATATATACTCACTCAAAAGTCCTTTAGACAGAAAACAAAGAAAATTAACCTACATTTCACAATTCCAGTGAACCTAGACAACAATGGGGACTCTAAGAGAGATGTACATGGATATAATCTACATGGGAAGTAGAAAAAGACAAGATTTCCTGCGTAAACTGGGAGTACAGGGACCCTGAAAGACCCTGGGAGAGGGTTGAAGGGGAGGAGAGAAGAAGGGAGGGGAGGGGAGAAAAATGTATTGCTCAATAAATTCAATTAAAAAAAGAAAATGTACAATTCAGTGTGAGCCTCTTTGTAACATTGTCTACAAGTTAAATGTTGGATTTTCTAATATATAACCTCTTGTCTCTCTGTTTCCCTACATGTTTCAGAATGTACACCCCCCACAATAGCTTCATTTCTGTCTTATGTTATATTCTTGTATGTATTCCAAGTAGAAGAATGTATTGTGATAGTTTCCTTTCTTGAATTTTGTTGTTGTTGTTGTTGTTACTGTTGCTGCTGCTGTTCCTATCATCCTTTCTTGTCACCCCCTTCCTCTAGGATTTCTCTGTGTGTCCCGGACTATCCTGGAACTTGCTCTGTAGATGAGATTGGAACTCAGAGATACAACTGCCTCTGTCCTGAATGCTGGAATAGTAGGCATGTGCCACCACCTCCTGGCTCCCTTCCTCCATTTTATATATAATTTCCCCTAATAATATCACTTATATTTTCATATGTACAGATAATATAAAGACTGATGATTGTATACACAGAGAGATCAACAGGTAGGTAGGTAGGTAGATGGATAGATAGATAGATAGATAGATAGATAGATAGAGGCATTGTGTGTATGACAGAAAACTTGTAATGTTTGTTTTTCACTTATTTGCTTAGTATAATAATTTCCAATTCCACTCATTTCCATGAATATGATATATATTCATTCCTCTGAATAGCTGAACAAAACCCTCAGTGTGCATAGAAAAAAAAAGAAAATGTAGTCATAGAAATAATACCTTTCTAAAAAAAATCTTAACTATAAAATTTGGAAATGCCAGGGAGATGACAGAGCACAGTTGGTTGGTGGCCTGAAGAAAATGTTCAAATTATGGTTTATAAAGAAGTCACATCAAAACATATTACTTTATAACATGACTAAAATTAATTTTAAGAAGTATGAAAGGGGGGATTTTGTATGGATGGAAAAATGCAGATTCCAGAAGCTAAGGATTATTAAGTTAAAACGTCAGTGTCAGGTGTAGGCTATTTCTCTGTGTGCTGTTTGTGAAGCAATTCCCATTAGGCCCCCACAAACTACAAGATATAGCTAGTTACATTGGATACCCAGCAGAGTTTTATGGTAAGAGCCTGTTTCTAAAGACACAACACACTTTTATCGTTGAACATACAGATATCATGCTGGAGCTGAGATGGAAACTTCCTCCCTGCTGGCTCATTTCCACAGTGCCCAAAGATGCTATGCAGGCAGCTGCGGGAGAAAAGCGACCAATGATCCTTGCAGCTGTGTTCTCTCCATGCTATAAATCCAGTTCCCAGACTAGCTGTAGCCACTTGTTGAAAGGTGGCAGGAGTGTTATTTATCAGACACCCACTTTGAAGAAGGGAAGTCACCCTTGGTATTATTGGACCTGGTCACATGCCCTGGCCAGCAAGGCCATATAACCAACTTTGTTTTGCCAAATGGTCATGTTATCAAACTGCCTTGTAAATATTTAAGTTTGTGCTGAAAGACCGGTTCTCCTCTCAGCATTTCTCAGAGAAGCTTGTCTTGTTTGCAGTTTGTAGCAGTTAATGCAAGAGATTCACAACTGACAAAGTGCTAAGAATAATTGATTTTGATTTTAGCCCTAAATATCAACCTGTCCAAGCATCATGGAATATATTGAACAAGATATTGAAGGAGTGTAAGATTTAAATGTTAGGGAGGAGCACAGTCTTCAGGACATGGCATAGCTATAGCACAACAGTTGTGGTTTTCTTCACAGTGCCAGCATTAGAGGCTTCTACCTACATGGCTGGCGTTTATGTGCACATTGGCAATCCAAACTCAGGTGCTCATTTATGTGCCACAAGCCTTTTACACATTTAGGAGTCTTCCAACCACAGAAAATTTAAACTACACATTAAATAATCTTATCTGAGAGAAAAAAGGCCGAAAATACCATAGAACTGCCTTCTAAGTTCTCCTAAAACAGTGCTCACACACAAAAAAAATAGTTTTGAAGTGATAGAATTGATACGAGAAAAATGTTCCCTCTCATTGGAAATTTGTTCTCTACCCCTTAAAAAAGCCACAAACAAATAGAGGCTCTAGATAATTTTGTAAAATCTAGACCTGGTGAGATAACAAAGTGATTTCATAGTGTCACCCTATTCCGCGGGAATTTGGAATTTGTACTATCCTTTCTTTGTTTCTCAGTACCATAGCCAGCCCAACTTTATTACAAAAAAATAGGCAGGCATGGGAGCAGAGAAAAATGTAAAGCTCAATAAAAATCAATAAAAAAAGAAAGAAAGAAAAACAAATTAGCTTTGCTCTCAGCAAATATTGTAATGATGGTATCACTGGACTTAGAAGTGATTTCTTCCCAATACATGGTTTTTCTAAACTAAACCAGTGATAGCAGAGATAATGTCATGATAAAACCACTGCCACATAAAAATAAAATCAGACCATAAAGTGGTGTGCATGTTCTATGAAGACAAGATATGAGCAGAATTCAAGTGGGGATAAAAGAACAGGAATGAGCTGCTGCCCCTCCTCAATACCACTTAAAGTTTTCCCTTTCTTCCCGTTTCTTCCTTCAGAACACCTGTGTCTCTATTCTCATCTTCAGATCTCTTTCACTCTGGCCACACCTCCTTCAGTACTAGTATCTGTGGTAAGGCCAGGTTATGCTTTGTAAATAAGACCTGAAAATGACGCCATCAGTTGACATGCCAATGTCAATGCAGGATCAAAAGCTACAGGCAATATACTGGCTGCAGTGTTGTTTTGAAAGAAAATGTCTCCCATAGAGAGGGGCACTATTAAAAGGTGTGCTTTTGTAGAGAGGATGTAGCCTTGGTGGGGGAAGTGTGTCATTCAGAACGCAGGCTTTGGGGTCTCATACATGGTCAAGCCACACCCAAGGAGACAGTTCACATCCTGTTGCCTTTTAGATCATGATGTAGAAATCCCCAGCACCACATCTGGTCTGCCTGCATTCCACCATACTCCCAGACATGATGCTCCCTTCTATGATGGTAATGGACTAAACCTCTGAAACTGTAACGTGCATCTCAAATAAATGTTTTCCTTTATAAGAGTTGTCATGGTCATGATGTCTCTTCACAACAATAGAAACTTTAACTAATACAGCTACTGAGAGAGGAAAAATTAGTCTTCTTCGGGGACAAACTACCTGGTAAGTTATCCAATCCCCCCACATCTCTCTCTCTCTCTCTCTCTCTCTCTCTCTCTCTCTCTCTCTCTCTGTGTGTGTGTGTGTGTGTGTGTATTTGTGTGTGTATCTGTGCATTTGTAATAATAATATTTCAAAAAAATAGAAGGACGTGGATTTGAGAGGAAGTGGGGGACGCAGAAGGAATTGAAGGATGGAAAAAAAGGGAGGAATGATGTAAATATATTATTCACCTATGAAATGGTCAGTAAATAATTTTTTTTAAACGAAGTTATAGAAAAAGAGGAAACAAGAACTGGTTTAGCTTGAAGCATTAGAAATGACCATGACTCTCTAACCTTTTTCTGCCCCAGGGGGATGTGTATGTTGTTACCTGGTTGATATTGTAAAGATAAACCATCTCTGCTTCCTGTCAGCACATGGAAGTAGCATGGTCTCAAAAGAGAATGACTTCCTTATTTGCTCAGCAATGCGAGACAATGGACAACATAAGGATTTTTAGTATCGGTTTCAAGACTCACCCAGAACAACAGAGTAAGAACAACTAGGATGTTTCATACACTGTATGCTGCCCTGTTTACACCCAAACCCACCTAACCTGTTATTTTCTTTCTATGAGATAAGTCCACTGCCTGTGATTTTATATAGCCTCCTCCCCACAAACACAACACATATTCATGTTGGCAATTATCCAATCAACAACACTGGAAGGATATTAATGAGGTGGTTAGAGAAGATTCAAGTCACCAGGTCATTGTTTGAGAATATATATATATATATATATATATATATATATATATATATATATTCATATTGTGTTGCACATCTATCTCATGGTACTCTACTAAAGCTACACCTTTCATCAAGTTAGCAATTTTCTTTTATAGTTCAGAGAAAGTAAGTGTTTTTATTCAACTAGCCACTTAATGCATCACTATCCATGGTTAAGTCCTTCAATGGTGCCCGTTTATGGAACTAATCCTCAGTTATAGTCTTTTGAACTTTGGGTTTGGATGTGTTCTACTTTGAGTTTCTATTGCTGTAATGAAACACCATAACCAAAAACAAGTTGGGGAGGAAAGAGTTTACTAGGCTTACACTTCAGCATTGCTGTTCATCAATGAAAGAAGTCAGGACAGGAACTCAAACAGAGCAGGATCCTGGTAGGCATGAGCTAATGCAGAGGACATCATGGGAAGCTGCTTACTGGCTTGCTTCCCATGGCTTGTTCAGCCTGCCTTCTTATATGACCCAGAATCACCAGCTCAGAAATAGCCCCACCCACAGTATGCTGGGTGCTCCCCCATTCATTGATCATTAAATGAGAAAATGCCTTACAGCTGGATTTTACAGAAGGAGGCATTTCCTCAGCTGAGACTCCTTCCTCTCTGTGATTCTAGCTTTTTTCAAGTTGACACACACAAAAATATCCAGTCAGTACAGAATGTGTCTTCTGTTTCAGGACAGTAATTACTGCATTTGGCTTCACAAGATAACTTAGACTTTTATGATCATTATGCTAGTGGTTCTCACAACAGACTATAGATTAAAGGTTTTCTTAATTGTTTTTCTAACTATAAATAGCACCAGATATATCTATTGGTCTCTGGACATTCTAGAGCATTAAAGAATAACATTACTGATAATGGCAAAGATAGAACTTTCTTAATGCCTGGAGGACAGCACAGATTTGAGCTCGGAATAATTAAACAAAATTATTAAACTGTTGTGTTTTTATACTCAACTTTATAAGGAGAATTTATAGAAAGTGAATGCTATTTTGTATATCTGTCTACTATGCTTTGGAGCATGAGGAGAAATGAAATAACTATTCTAAATATTCAAAGTATTTATATTATTCTTATACTTCGTTTAACATTAAATATGTTACTATTAAAATGATTATTCTATTACTTTAAATAAAATCTATTATGATTAAGATTTATTTATAGACTTAGAAGATTTCTATAATACTGTGTTTTTGTTATTTGTTTGAATTCTCTTCAGCAAAACAGCAGTTTTTTTAGATACTCTTTCAATAGATTTTATCTATATTCATTCCAGTATTTACTTTTGAAAGAACTTCTCTTTTTACCTAATATGCTAGAAAAATTGTTATTTCCATTAGGTCATTTTAGTCTAATATCAGAAAAACCGAAAATTTGAAGCTGGAAAGCAATCATGTTTGTAAAGTTTCAATAAGATAACTTTCATATGTTAAACGTGACAATGACCGTACATTCATAAATTCAACCTGTTACTTTACAGTTTCCAATTTTATATCCTTTATGTTAGCCTACTATGACTAGACGAGTTGAGAAATACATGCAAGAATGTACAATATTAAAAATCTATTATGTATTGCAGTTATTTTAAGAATATATGGTAAATATTTTTGAAATTACACTTTAAAGAGTGTTGGATATAGTCAGAAATATACCAAAAGTGCCTTATAGACCTATTGGTCTATAAGAAAGTTTGTAGAAGTTAATATGAAAGGAAAACTATCTCCCTGCAAGGTCATGATGTAAACTTTAGTTCAGTCTTTCTCAGAGGAGACTAGATCTCCTCTCTCCTGATCACTCATTTAGTTATGATTGTTTATTTTTTTCTAGTACATCATATATATTTTCATCCAAGTATACTAAACCAAACAATTCTTCCCCTTCACAGTAGTTGTTTCTTTGTTAAACTTTTATTTTCAATGTGTGTTTAGTGTCACAAATATTAGCTTGAATCGCACTAAGTATGTTAGCAGTAGAACTGAAAACATGGCATACCATTCAGGAATCCATGTCTCTTTGTTTTACAGAATACTGCTACATGAAGGATTCAGTCAGTCTATTAAAACAGCTACATCAAGTAACATATAGAAACAACATGAAAGTCATAGCAGGCACAGGTTTCACCTTTCTCTGTCCTCTATGATTGTGTTCATTGGCTTCCAGAATTACATTAGCTGCAAGCACATACAAAGGAACTAGCACAGGGGCTCTGAATAAGAGCCTCTGCGATTTACAAGAGAGCTTAAGAAGCCTTATCTACATTTGGGCCAAAGCCCTTTCTCAAACATTAAACATGCTGTTTCCTGGTGTTCAGACCCTGTTCAGGTCACCACTTACATTATTTTTCTGTAAGACCTGCAGTGCCTTGTTGACATTGTTCAGAGCATGAACTCTTGTAGATCCTTTTTCTTTTGGCTAAAAAAAAAGAGAGAGAGAGAAATGGTGTTTACTAGAGAACAAAGAGAGAAAAAAAAATCTACCTGAAAAGACCAATATAAATTTCACTTTTAAGCTTGAATATTTTACATTTAAATGAACACATACTGTGAATATATATATATATATATATATATATATATATATATATATATATAGTCTTCAGGCTTTGGGATTTGTCCTTGGCATAGCACATCTTTAGCATAAAGAATCCACCTCCTGGGAAAGAAAGCACATATTTTCCCTTTACACAGTACAATTTGGAATGATTGTGCCTTCACTTTTTTTTAGCTCAGTGTATATTGTTATAATAGCATCAAGGATGGAAAACATTAACAAAATCTATAAGGAAAGTAAGCAGTGAGATAGAAAAGTAAGTTTTAGAAAAGTTTGAAGGAGATGTGAGTTTCTTGGACTGCCCACACTCTACTCACTAACTAGCCCACTTATACAAGCTCAAACAAGCGACCCTTATTTAACTCAGTCATAAAAGAAAGGGGGGTAATAGAAAAGAATAACAGGTTGAATAATAGAGGGAGGGACATAGGAGATGAAAATGGAGGTGAGTCTGATCAAAAATACATTGTCAGATAAATCATAATAAGGTACAGAATTGTCAAATACAAATTATTCCACACAAAATGTTCAGTGAGCATTCAGAAAACGAGAGTCTCTGAAATGTTTAGCACTGAATGGGACATACTTATTATATCCCTTACTCCAAGTCCTAGGGATATTCTTAGTCATAAGAGCCAGAGGTTTTTGATGACAAAAAAAAAATGTTTTCCCTACATAGCATGTTGGATGCACATTGAAACAAACATGTGTGATTGGGACAAGAAGATCTGTTCAAGACAAGATCTCAATATAGAGTAGGAAGTTGGTGGGTATAAAATCCCAAAACCATCTGCAGAGTTATTGCTATCTGATAAAAACAGGGAGAAGAAAAGTCAGTTTCCATTAATGATGTGATTCTTGGTAGACTAGCTGCACACTAGGGCAGATCCCACTACCAATACGAGCTTGGCAACAGAAATTGGGCTCAATGGCAAAATAAGAAATGTTTTAAAAGAAACAAAAACAAAACAGGAAGAGGTGGGGCACGCCTTTAATCCCAGCACTTGGGAGACAGAGACAGGTGGATTCCTGTGAGTTCGAGGCCAGCCTAGTCTACAAGGGCTAGTTCCAGGACAGGCTTCAAGACTACAGAGAAATCCTGTCTCAAACCCCATCCCTCCAAAAAAATGTAAAAAAAGAATGATTTTCAATGTCAGTTGGGAATGTGTAGGAGGATGGATAGGGTGCTAATGGCCAGAGTTGGAAGGAGAGGGTGCATATTTTCAAAATACAATGCATAAAATTCACAAATAATAAATTATCACCAAAATATGTAATGTTAAATAAGAACAGTATTTCTTTGACTACTACCTAGTTGTCCTAGTCACTAGAATTCAAAATTTCAATAACCAGGCTTCTTAGTTTATAATTAGTTTATCCCAAAAGTTATATCCCATCTGTTAATTTTATAATAGCATCTGCATAATTAATGAAAATACACAACACCTTATTTTTTCTAACTGATAAGTTTTAGAAATTCGATTGTTATGATACTTGTATTTAATAACAATTATTATTTTTGATGGATTTCCCTTAAAGCAAGTTTTCATTAGCTATCTCCAGGAATATATCAGAAAGTCATTTCCTACTAACAACTTTTCCTTGATATCTTCAAAAACAATGTCAGAACAAATCAGCTGCTGAAACCAGTGATTTATATAGCTCTCATTTTAAGTTTAGGGAGGCTATTGTTTAGTAAAAGTCATGACCTCCAAAACCTGGTTTCAACGTTTTGCTCTTGCACTTTTGGACTATGTGAGCATGAGAAACTTCTTCCCATTCTCCGGTTGTCTCACCTGTTAAAACAGAGCTAATAAAAATAGCTGTTCTACAACTTTAAATAGGAATGTGTGTAAAGACGTTAGATGGGGAGTTTTGATATAGTATTTTCAGATTTTTGCTGTATGGAGTTGGTAGTACATGCAAGGTACTTCACATTATTATTAAGCAACTTGCAATGCCAATGGTTCCATACAACTTGTATATGTAATTATTCTAATCTTAAAAGAATTAATATGTATTTACAGAAATTATCAGTGGAGCAAGGCTTTAACATTTGGGCTGGGACTATGCAGTCAGAATTTTCTTATTTCTTTTCTTACCTTTTCTTTACTTTGTGTATGTATAGAATAAATAATGTACTTTTGTACTTTTAATTTTACCGTGTACTTTCCAAGAGTCTTCCCAACCTTCTTAAGACTTCCATACCCTAGAGAACCTTATTCTTTAAACTGGCTGGATAAGCTTCCAACATTTATCCTAAGTCTTCTATTCGTCAAGATGACTTGACTAGTATCCTTTGTAAAAGACATAAATGTCTTGTTCCCTCACTTCCTCCATCTCCAAGCATAGCCTCATTAACAGAAATCTCCACTTTTCATATCTTAGAAAATTTTACCCCATGAATGTCCAAGTGATAACAGCCTACATTTTAGTATTTTTCTATTTACCACCACAAACATCAAGAAAACAAAGGTACAGAAACATGTTTTCTACAGAAAAGCAGCAAAATGTCATCATTAGTGTGCAGAGAATGAGAACAGTTTATGAAAGACAGTGAGATTTATTTATTTTTTTATTTATGAACAGAACTGACACATAATTACCAAGAGTAGCTGGATGCTCACAGGCACTAATTTCTTTATCACCATTATAAAAATGCACATGTTCTGCATATACATTTAAACATCATATATGCATAAAGTGAAATTAAGACTAAGCCTACACTGCCCCTTCCAACTGGCTATTTGACAAAAGTTTAAATGTAAAGAATTTGAATATTTTATTTTAGGAAGTCATCAACCCAAGTTAAATTTCATAAAAATATATCAAATATGCATATAAATAACATGCATATAAATAATATTATACAGACCAGATTATTTTAAGGAACATACATGTATTTATGTATATACATGCAAAAACAACTAATGAAAATAGGAGGTGATGCACTTGAAAGAGAGTAGAGAGGAGTATATGAGTGAATCAGAAGGAGAAAAGGGTGAAATGTAATTATACTATAATCTCAAAAATAAGACAAATGGGTTAGTAAACCAGAAAAATGTATCACTTTGAGTTAATAGAGTAACATTATAATCCTATATAATTATTGAAGTTAATTAAAAATGAATGCACAAAGTATGGCTTTTCAGCATAGCTACAATATTTGAAAATCATTTTCATAGCCATGCTTCCATATACGTACCAAAATATTATTTTAAGTAATTAAAAGAAAAAAATGAATTCTATGGAATTTAAGAGGGAGAAATTAATTTTAGAAGTTTGTTCTAAAAAGCCTTCAATAGCAAGCAGAAGCCAATGTTTTTCAAGGACTGTCAGAACACAAAGACGCACACAAAGCAAAATAGGTAAACAAGACAACAAAGCAAAATTCTGGGCAATGACTGAGCGAACAGGGACCAACTTGGCTTGGTGTGGGAAAATTGCAGGAGGCAACTCAGAGATAGGATTTTGGCCAGATCTAACTTTGATAGACAGCTAGAGTTTCTATAGTACATACAAAGCCTTGGCTTGTGTGTGGGGTCGTGCTCATGTGCAGGCACATGCTTAAATGCGCATGCTGGAGAGCTATAGTAAAGGGAAAAGAGATAAGATTAAAGCAGTAACTGAATAGGGCTCATTAGACACGCAGAGTGGATGACTGTAGGTAGAATGGCGTCCTAAGCCCTGCTTACAAGAATAATAGACATCTAAAAAGATTTCTAAGTCAAGAGATTATGATTTAAGAGATTTTCTCCATTATGAGACTTTCATCAACTGAACTCAGACTCTTCCATGACTTTAGTGACCTATAACATTGTATTACCATGTTATGTCCTTCATAGGGATGTTCTAAAGTTATACAAGTTAAATTTCTCAAAAGGAAATTACATTTTCATCTCATTTGCTTTTGGATATCAGACTAAATACTAACATTTTATTATGCTGTACTAAAAATAATTTTATTTATAAATACAGGTACATTTAAAATATGTGCAAAATATAAAACAGCACAAAGATAAGTTTAAAGTCATTATGCATAAAATTTTATACAATTAGTCCTTAAGAAGCATTTTTAAAAAGTAAAGGCAAATATTGCTTATTAACAGAATGTATTGCTGAATTTTTTACTATATTATTCTGTATAAGATAGACAATGCCAAAAAAGAAATTTATAATATGATTTAGTTCAGTAATAAGACTGTCTTGTTTATCTAATACATTGGTGAATTTTATTAGATAACTGAAATAAAAGTAATTCTTTGAGGTCTGACACTTCATTGAGGTTACTGTAAATTTCACAATAAATTTCCTGGACTGGGGAAATTTTTCACTGTACAAGTTTGAGGGCCAGAGTATGGATCCTTAGCACACACATAGTTGCCAAATAGGTATGGTAACCTGTCTGTGATCCGAGGGCTCAGGAGACAGAGACAGGGACCACAGAAGAAAGCTGACTAAATAGACCAGCTGAACTGATGAAGTCTAGGTTCAAGGGAGAGACTTTGCCTCAGAGAGAGACTGAGCCAGATATTTTAAGTCAACCTTTCGCCTTCACACACACACATGCACACACATGTCTGTATGTCCACATGAAAACATGCATCCACTCCCACATACATACACATGAGAAAGAAAAGAGAGAGCAAGAAGGAGCGAGGGAAGAGAGTGAGGGAGAAAGAGAATGAAGGGAGAGAGGGAGGGAGGGAGGAAGGAAGGAAGGAAGGAAGGAAGGAAAGAAAGAAGGAAAGAAGGAAAGAAAGAAAGAAGGAAAGAAGGTTCCTACCAGTTTTTGTCCTGTCAGGCCTTCCAGGAGGTCTAGGAGGCATTTCCCATCCTGCAGGTCACTGAAGAGGTTGTCTATGCGCTGCTTTCCAAACTGAAATAAAAAAAAAAACACACCCACTTGAAGAAATTACAATTTTTTTATGATTCATATCTATGACAAAGGCTTTGGAAATTTAAAACTATATTTAAGGGCATTTGATGTATCAAATTAATAAGTGGCCAGGAGTAATGGATGAAAAAGAAAGTTCAAGCTGATCATGAGGATCAAAGAAATTATAACATTAGGACAAATGTACGTAAACTCTTAATGACAGCAAGTTGAAATTTAGAGCGTAATTAATTTAATTATCGTGTCATATTATTCAACATCCTTTTGTCACACCTTACATACAATAATTCAGAAAGTCTTGTTCTCATCTTAAAACAAATCAAGTTTTGAGAATATCTGATTTATTTTAGTTAGTTAGCCAGTAGTTAGTTTGAAGCCTATCAGACCTGGTAATTTTAGGTGGTCTTACACCCAAATACCTAGTAATCCTAGTTGGTCTCCCATCCATGTACTATCCAGGCCTAACCATGCTTAACTTCTGGGATCAGATAAGATCCATGGTGTTCAGTGTGGTGAGGCTGTAGGTAGAAAAATTGAATTAAACAGGGTGAAAATAACTCTAATAAGGTTTTCCACTTATTTTTCTAGGATATCTACTTAGAAATTCCATTAAAGAACATAAAAATTACTATAATCACTAAGAAGTCCTAAAATTCTTAGAGAAACTAGGGATGGGAGACACTGAATTGTGCAAATGGATCTTATCACTGTTGCATCGTTTCCGTCATCTTAACAGTAATGCACTCATCTTATGGGAGCAGTTGAGACAAAGAACTTGGCTGTGCAGCCCTTTGTTACAAAACTAGAAATCATAAATCCAATGTTTTGCATTGGTTCTAGGTAACTTTTGAAGCCTCTCTCTGCTCCTTCCATCTTACCATGCTATTCTTTCAACCTCATCTTTCTACTCTGTTATCTTGTACAGATACTGTTTCTTCTGACAGACACTCCAAATATTTTCTAGTTTTCATTTAAAAATATCCACAATTCCTCTTGGTGAGATTATTTCCAGCTCTCTTATCACCCAGATTATCAACAAAGACTTAGCTTATCTAGCACTGAAATTAATGGAACATCAACAAACCTATGCAAGATGCTGCATGGAGCTTATATTGGTAAATCAGACACATAATGCTCAGATGACAGTAGTTCCTTCCAACTGGGAAAACATATTCAAGAATGATAATACCACAAATATTAAATAAGTGGATCCAGGAAAACATAACTGTGGAAATACCAGTCTGTGGACTCGAATCATGAATTGTTTTCTCCTGCGTGTCAAATAACAGGCCTAACATTAGTGATTTGCCACTACTCACAAGCCACTTAGATTGCAAATAAACTTTGTAACTTACTTATCAAGAAAATCCCTGTATTCAAGAAAAAATATTGATTTATCTATGATTAAAGACATAAAAGTTGGATTGTCCCACAATCAGATAGCAATGTCAATGATTGGCCCTGTAGCTGCCTAGATAGGTGCGTTCTATGAAGAAAATCCTGGCTTCTGCAGGCAAGTTACTCATTCTTGTATGCTCAGGTTTTGTGATATCATATCAACTAAGGACAATTTTTTACAAACTATTTTTTTGAAATTATGCCCCAGTAGTTCTTTTTGAAACTACAGTGTAAGAATGAAAAGAGTACAAAACATTAACATGCTGAAAGATTTTTAAAATGATTATTATGTATACTATTATGTATAAGCAAATCTTAAAACTGTGATATTTTATGACTCTTTAAGCAGATGACTGTATATTTCCTAATAATACCATAAATATCAAGAATGTAAACATAATACTGAGATTTTGTTTTCCAAGTAAATTAAAGTACAACTTGAAATGCTGTTTATTTCAGCAGCAAGTTTTATCAAAGCAACTGAGAAAAGAGTGTCTTCTAAAATTGTGAAAAGAAGCATCTTCCGGATATAGCAGTTTTTAATATAAGCACATGTATTTTTTTTCTGGCAAAGATTGTTGTTCTTAGGCCATACCAGGCGTCTATATTGGTTGCCAGACAAACTCTGACAAACCAAGAAGAACAATGATGAGAAACTGACATTTATTCATAAAGAATAGAAGGTGGGAAATATGAAATGTGTCTCAGAGCACCTAATATAAATATCATATAGCACCAAACATATGCTTTGATTAGGGAAAAGAAGTAAAGACCAACAAGCTTAGAGAATCTTACCTACAGTCTAAATGTGACGCAGACTCGGTAATTTTCCCTTTAATGGCAAATTTGACCAAAATGGAAGAGGAGTAATGATGATACTACTCTCTTCAAAGGTTCCCAAGTATAACTAGTTGATGATCTTAGTGCAAGGAATCAGCATGTTAGTAGAAAAGAGACTGATACTATTATTTTATCAGTTTTCAAAGCACATATATAACCAATGATTCACTGAAGTCTCATAACAGAAATCCAAGTCTTATTTGTTCCACTGGCCATATTTTCATCCAGAAGAAACATGATTCCAGCAAATGAGATTGAATGAATTCATCCTGGATATGGCAGTATCAATTCAATATCTTAAGGTTTAACAGTTCTTTAAGAGCACATGCTGAAGCAGGGTTTGCCCTGCTTCCTTTAATGTATGTTTGCTTTAATGTAAAAGCAAATATCAAAGCACTTTTGAGTAAAATTCCCATCTACGAAAGCAGTTCTCAACGAAATGTCACGGAGCTTCAGATGCTTAGTCTACATGTAATATGACTACCCCACAGAGAGAAAAAAAAATCTCATTACTCCTGCATCCTGCACTTGGTTTTAACTACTCTCAACTTCTTGTTAGACAGAATTATAGATAATATACTGCAAAGGATCACAGGTTACAAAGGCAGCAGAAGCTAACTTTGGTACTCAGGTGCCCTGTTCACTAGCTATGGTATCCTAGTAAAGCAAGTAAACCTTTGAACTTATTTGTAAAATGGAAATTGATATAATAACAGCTCAGAGCACACTTGTGAAGTTTAAATGAAAAAATGTTGTATTCTGTAGGTATTGCATTTTGATGGGCAACTCATTCTTATTTAATAAATATGGGTTGATTTTAACCTTTATTTTATTAGCGCTTCTGTATTTATCTAGCGCTAAGTACTAGGTACATGTGAAATTTTAGCATGCTATTGAATCACATAGAAAATGTTGAGCTCATTTGCAGTGTATATGAGTACAACCCCTATAATAGTAGGTTAATAGTATAAGAGTATAAGTGTAGCCCCTAGAAGAATAGTAAGGAAGGAGAACTGTAATTGTGCACATAAATCACTGAGAATGAGGAAATAAATGGTGGATTGGAAAGCTCATAGAAGATTCACGCCCTTACTCTGTTGCTTCTTTGGCTATTTTAATTAAATCTCAGTTTGTTTCTGTCCCATTTCTTCTTTGATATCTGTAACATCTTTTTTTTTGTTCACAGGTGACATTTAGGGTAATGAAAAGCATCCTATTTTCCTAAAATCCCATCGTTAATGGCTTTCCTTTCAAGTGCAGAAAATGATTTTGTAAAAGAAAGTATCACATCCTTTTTGTTCCACATGACTCTGTGGCTCTCTGTCTTCAGTTCCTTTCATGACTAATGCTTCCTTTATTAAATGAACTCAGTGAACTTTTGACATTACTCAGCAGATTCACCCATGAGGTTATTGACTTCTTTGCTAACCCAAGTAGCAAGATGAAGTGATCATAAAATAGCAACCCTTCTATAGTACTGTAAGTAAAGAACTAAGAAACATGGGAGCCCCTACAATGTTAAAAATATTAATAGGTGGTATAAACAAAGAGGAGAACAATTAAAATAAAAAAAAAAACCCAACTGTGAAAAGCTCAGAAATGCATTTGTGAAGCTGTTTAAGGGGCCTCTAACTATTCGGAGTTACATTAGTCTTTTAACCTGAAAATACAGAAGGATCAATATAGTGTTCCAGTAAGAGGTAAAGAGCACACGGATAATTTAGCATGACCTTCTGGTTACAAAAAGGTCAAGCCTTGGATATATCTGTTGCTCAAAAAGTCAAGAGACTGCTCAGTGATTACAAATGTCTGGACACTGGAAACAGCAAAAGGACTGCAAAAGTGAGGATTCAAGATCTCCGGGGAGGCAATGCTGCTGGACTGACTGCTCAGCACAAAATGAAACAGCCCACTATAGTTTAAAGAGGAACTCTTCATAGGTGATATAATTCCTTAAGTATGGTTTTAAAAAATTTAACAACAATTGTATTGCAGCATAATATACATACAGGAATATATATATATATATATATATATATATATATATATATATCTTAAGCTATATAGCTCAATGAACAGCAATCATACTTGGAAACAGTAACAACCTCATGATACTTCTGTGGACTAGCGTGTTTAAGAATGAGCACTGTACAAATTGTGAACAATACATGTTAATAATGCTTTACAAGCCTCTCAATAAAGACAAATTAAACATGCTTCAGCTTTAATTTTAGGAATGTAATGATTGAAAGGGTTATGGATTATAGAGAGAGTATTTGGAAAGAAAATTTCACTCTGATAAAATGTGTTTTACAAAGCACAAAAGTTGTAATTTTATGAATAAAATTTACTCTACATTCACAATGCTTTTATTGAAATCCAAATCTTCTATATTCTTATGAAATGTGGGCAAGTGTCCCTTCTAATCCATGCCTAATTATTTCAGTTTTTAAAAACAAAATATTGTATTACCCAGATTGTGTGGTAATGATGTGAAAATTTTATGTAGAATGGAATTTTAAAAAAATAAGATATGCTTAAAAGATGCTAACTATCATGAATTTATTCTGTATTTTGAATGATAATGCTCATACTTCTTGACAATTCCCTCTTGTGAGCTTAGATTCAGAGTGATCAATAGCACTATCTAGCTTGATATCATAAAGATTAAATAACTAATAAATGTAATGTGTTTAATATAGTCCCAGATTGAGAAAGTGTTTGATAAACTCAAATTATATTTCTTGTGTCATCCTTCATGTTAAATGTTCTTACCAGGCAGTAAGGTTCCAACTTTGTTTTGAGGATCAATCAGCCATTGCAAGAATGAGTAATATTGTAAAAGCTTATCAAAAGAATGTTTGCAAAGATGAAGATAGAGTCTTATGAAACCACTAGAATAGAGAACTATGTTTACTCCTAGACTCAGAGAAGAGAGCAATTTTTGGCCTGTAGACAATTAAACAAGTAAGAAGGCTGCCTGAGAGGATCTCCCATCACTCAAGTGTCCTTATCATTCTAGATGCTTTCTTTCATGTTTCTTTTAAGAGCTGCCATTAGCCAAATAAATGCACCTGGAAATTCTTGGGCTAGGGAATCTGCCTGTATAGTCAAGCTAGTTACTCGGGAGAGAAAAATGAGAAAGTGGATGAACCATCACTATTTTGACACTTCACACATTGCAAAAAAATTGTCGCAGACATCCATGTCAGGCAGGAATTGAAAGCCCAAATGTTCTTATTTAGGCTTAATTTACCAATTATATCTCTAGGAATGTCATCGCAAAAACCAAAATGTATCACTGGAATACATTTTCTTCTTTAACAGGAGTATCGAAGTTCTGGAATGTTCTTAGGATTTAACAGATGAAAATTAACATGTATTTATTCATTATCACTTAGCATCAAATACTTTTAGAGACTCTTATGTACCAGAAATAGCACTGAAATCTGGCTGCAAAGATAATGAAGAAAAAGCCAAGTTATTCCTTGGAGCTAAGAAGTACTCAACAGCTAAGTTATATAATATAATACTTTCACATTCACCCCAGTTGCAAAATGTCATTCTATTCAGCAGTGTATCTTTATAAAACATAATCACTAGCAACCAATGTGTATGCTATAGTATTAAGTTCATAAAAAATGACTCAGGCAGATTTCACATTACAACCTTGAGCAGTAGCAACACAACAATCAAAGGCAATCCAGTCATTGTCTATAAATGGTTTGTTTCAAACAATAAAGGAAAAACATGATTAACAAAGTCAGCATATTTCATTGTCTGATAAAGTCTATGTCTTACAAACTTTGTTTAAAAAAATGAATTTTTTACTTAGACTTCTGATTTACCATTTGTAAATTACCATGGATAATCCTAGTTCATTTCTCCATGTTTTCAAAAACTAAAATTTGCAAAACTTTGGTAATTTTGTATTATATATTATTTTATATAGCCATAATGAAATTAAAAAATGTAACATAGAAGACTTACAATATTTGAATTTAATAACTCTTTTTTATAAGAATTATATGTTCCATATACATTGAAATACTGAAAGATACCTTTAATTTTTATACTAAATCACATAGTAAATTATTTATATTTGGACACATAGTGATAGGCAAATAAATGAGTTATGATCTATTCCAACAAGCGTTTTACATAAAAATATAGCATGAAGTTGTCAAAATGAAGCATTTTGTTTTGAAGTATGTAAACACATATACATATATACATGTCATATACAAATATGACATAATAAATAAGATTACTGAGGAAATATTATCTATCAGTACTTAGAATGAAATAAAATCTACGGTGGTATAACTTTATTCACACATGTAAAAGCAATGACTTAACATTCATGTATTCAATAAATAATAAATTTATATTTAATCTTTAATTTATATATATTTTCCTAGTTACAGTCCTGGGCAATTGTATGTGTTCAACGTGTGTGACAAAACATTGTTTTTCCCCTAATCATGCTATTCTGCTGCTAACTGAGGAAGTGAACCTTGGTCAATTCATAATATTTTATTAGACTATACTGAAGGCCACTTTGTAGACACTAAATCAAGGAAGTGATTCATAAGGTTACAAAGTATAGAATATGTAAGTAAACGCTTCTATGCCTCTTGTATTTCTATTTCCTTCTAACAAGTTGAACCAGAAGATGTTTCCAATATTGTAGTAGTAGTACATGGTTGAAGACTGGCTTTTTCCATATGAATCATTTTCACATAGATTTATTCATTAATTTTTGAGCCAAACATCAGTGTACCTTACATATTTTGCTTTAATTAAGTTCTACAATAACCAAGGAAACCCACCTATAATTTACACATAATAAATTTGTGGCATAGAGAATACAAATAATTTTTCTAAAGTCACCACAATTAAGCATTACATAAACTCTAAATGTAGACACTTTACCTACCAATCTCTTAACCATTCTTGCTATCTAAATGTTGTTTAAGTTATGGTGATTTGTTTATAATATCATTCAGAATTACTGATAGGTAATTATAATTTGGGCACCTACATAATCTCCAAAATGCGAGTTTTAAAACTTGTTTTTGTTGTTCACTTTGCTATTTTGTTCATAGGGTATGAGTGTTCTTCTTCTTCTATGCACATGTCACATGCCTGCAGAAGCCGGAGCAGTGCGAAGAGACCCTGAGAACCAAACCTAGACCAGGTCCTCCGCAAGAGCAAGAGGTGCTCTTAACCACATAGTCATCTCCCCACTCTCTCAAGATAGCAACGTTTTCATGTAATCAGTTCTTTCTGTTCTTTCCCTTTAGTTACTTAATGTCACATGCTATTTGACAAAAGTAGTTATTCTTTATGCTGGGCTGAATCTGTGGCAAGCTAGTGGGCAAAGTGGTACTTCTTTCATATACATTATGATCTTTTTCTCAGGTTTAGGGCTGTGAAGATGGTTCAACCTAGGCGAATATTCACAGTGTTGAGCACAGTAAGTACCCTGTGTCAAGTAATGATATAGACTGGCACCCAAAGTTGTTCTCTGACCTCCACATATACACGACCACACGTGCTCATCTAGTCACTTTCCAAGCAGACACCCATAAATACATCCTCACAAAGACTAAACATTTGAAAAAAGAACGAAACCTGTAAATTGTTATATTGATTAACATCAGAGATTCTGTTAACTCCTTGGGATATCCATATGACTGGCATTCTTAACAAATATGGCGAAGACTGCTCCTGAGCAGTAACTCAACTAAGGCAATATTGTCTAAAGGTTTGGAGAACTATTCTCTTGTTATCATCAACTAAAGTGAAAAATAAAATTAAAGTCCTAAAAGGTGATGAGGATTAAATTAGCAGCAAATAAAATAATAAGTTTTGGGTTTGTGCATTTACTTTAGGCATTTCATAAACATATAAACATGCCAGTTGCATTTTAAAAATCCTCCATTTATTGGATTTATTTTGAAGAAAATGGTACTTGAAAGTAAATAGCACTTATTTAAACTGCTCTTCTGGTTTTTCTCAATTGTGCAGAAAATGTTGTTAAATTATATAACACTTCACTTGTTTTCATCACATGTCAAAGGAGAGAAGTATTTAAGTTACACAACATTTAATCAGCATGAGTCACATGCTTCATTCTGTCCCACACATCAGGAAGAATAGAGAGATGAAAGGTGTTTTTTCCCCTTTACCTATTGCTATTGTTTTCACAGATTTTGTCACCTTCTCGAAAGAGGTGTACTTTAAAGCAATTATAATTATAATCCTCTTGAGACTGGTGTCATAAATGTGCTGCTGGTACAAATAAGAGAGATTTTTTTTCCATTCTGGGAGAATAACAGAAAGTAGGAGTTTCTCTACTGATTCTTAAAAGTTGAATAAATTATTAACAGGAAAATGTGGAAGGTGGAAGAGAGTACAAGCACAATGACCTTCAGATGCTAGGATCAAATTTCATTTTATGATTACCCTAATCGCAGTAAGCCAGTTCTTTAA
>NW_024544270.1:0-64633 GCF_018167655.1 Microtus oregoni | reverse complement strand
AAATGGATCTGTTTCACCTTGACTAAAGGTCAGAGAGTTAATGTTTATTCTTGCTCCTTCAAGGTTATAGAGAGTAGATGTAACTTAGGGTGTGACTACTAACAAAGATATCTTGACCTAAGGTCAAGTATTTGATGTTTTGAGTATTAAGATGGCAATCACTTTGTCTGTTCCTTGTATTGTGATAAAAAATGTCCTTTGCTTTATTCACATTTTTTTGGATTGGGATATTTAAAGATCACAAGAAATAAATATGGGCAGATTTCAGCATTCACTGAGATGCAGTCCAGCAGTATCCTATGTCTCTGTATTTCTTTTGTATCTCTGTTTATTCTGCCTAACATTTCTTTTCCACAAGCCCCTACCTTGGAATGTATGAACCCATTGAGGTTGGACGCTGACAGATGTCGCCCCAATGTGTGACTAGGACAGTAAAGCAAAGAAACGATCCCTAATGACACACTGCTCTACTCATAGTTCAGTATCTCTGTTTGCCCTTATATCAGAAAAGTTTTTTCTTGCCGTAAATGGAAATTAAACACGGACATCCACAATTGGAAAATATGAAGTGAGAGACTCAGTCCAAAATGAGATATCTTTATTAAAACCCTCCCCATCATGATTAAGGCATCTATGTGGAAGAGGAAGCAGATATGGTATAAAAGCCAGAGATTGTGATTGACTCCAAGGAAACAATGCCCTTGAGACATAGCAGGATTGAAGCAAATATGAATTCAGAGAGACTGTGGCAACACACAAGACCTGTAAAGGTTCAAGGAAGAACAGATCCCAACATTGAAAGAAGGAACTGGACTTAGTTTCCAACCCAACCATTAAGCTATCTGCAATTAATACTCACTAGTAAAAGAAATCATTTTTTTCTATATAGATTTACAGGGTATTTTAACCAAATGACAGGGCAGGGCAGACCCCAAAACAAGAAGTAGTTGGCCATCACCAAATGAACTCAATAGTATTGTTTGCCCCCCTCTTTTTGTCTTTTGTTTATTTATTTTGATTTTCATTTTTTATGGTTTTGTGGGGCTTTTGCCTGTGTGATTCTGTTTATATTAGTTTTGTTTTTGCTTTATGTATTTTAAAGAGAGAAAAGAAAAAAGCCATAAAGTTGAGTGTTTGGGGAAAAACTAAAGGAGCAAGGGGAAAAACATGATTAAATATATTGCATGAAAACTTCTTTCAATAAAAGATAGAACACCTGAGATGTAGCAGTTACAAAGCAGATTACATGGTGTTGTATAATTTACACATATTTGTGTTAAAATATGCTTTCTTCTTCTCTGTTGCTTTTCCTTCTTTTTTACCTAGAGTCTCACCACCTGGCTCCAACTGACCTGGAAATTGCTATGTAGACCAGATTGACCTCAAACTCAAAGGTACACCTGTCTCTGCCTCCCAAGGGTTGGAACTGAAAGTATATGCCACTTTACCTACCAAAACATTTTGAATAAATATAAATGGTTATTTAAGAAAGATAATAGTGTCATACATATTTAAAATACTCACTTTATGACATAGAAGGTATGAGTGACTTTGAAACAGCTCTTTGAAAACCTACACTTGATGAATCATATAGATTGACATAACTGCTTTTCTTTTGGAACGAAAACAATTCTCACTCACTCTCATTACTGCTAGCTAAAAATAAGCCTTGGAATGTCCTCACTAGCACTTCAAATTAAGGAATCTACTAGTCTCCTTTCATCAATGAGTCACAATTTTGTCATTTTTCCCTAAAACAGAATTTGGGTAGTGAAATCTAGTTTAAATTAGGCCAAGAATAAGCAAAGCCATTCTTCAAACCACAGGCTGCATTTGGCTACCAAAAACTTCACAAAACTGGCCTCTCCCTACTTTGTGAGATATTTCTATGCGTGAATTTATAACCGTGGGTTGTGGTTCTGGCAAATTCAATCATAATTTTATAGAGCATCGAGGAAGTCAAGGAACTCTTCACAAGGTAAAAATAAAACCAATAATAAACTGCTCAATAAGCAGAGTACACTGGAAGGACCACGGATTGTCCCTGAATGAGATGATACTGCTGCCACGAAGTAAAAAAAAAATAGTTGACAAGAATCATATTGTTATAGATTAGATAATTTTAGTGACAGAATAAGTCAAATTAAATCAATATTGATAATAAGTTGAACTTTTTTCCACACCTTTTGCATAAGTATTTTAATTTTTCTACTCATCTTTTATGTACTCATGGAAAGAAAGCAACAAAAGAGACCTGAAACTCAAACAAGTGTAGGGTTTTCAGCCAACCAGAAACACGAGGAAAGGCCCTTCCCTCTGAGGACTCACTAGTTTCTCAGTGGCATTTCTTTAAACATCTTCTGTAGAGCTGATTAAATAACTCAGATTTAATGACTATGGTTTTCAAAGCATGGTTCTTAGACATGCTCTATCAGAATCACCTAGAAATTTGCTAGAAATGCAAATGCCTAGACTTGCTACCATACTGGAATTGGAAATCCTATCTGTGAATTCCAGGAATCCACCCTATAAAATACTCTTGGAATGACTCATACGTTGCATTATTCTGAAGTGTGTATTTTATCAAATATATCTACGTAGCATATATATCCCACTTGCCCCTTTATTGTACATGCATGCACATATTTCTTACATGGAAACTGAAGGCTTCCAACTAAATTTTTCATTTAGTGCTGAGCAGGTGGTGGTGGCACAGGCCTTTAATCCAAGCACTCAGGAAGCAGAGACAGGCAGAACTCTGTGAGTTCAAGGCCAGACTGGACTATAAGAGCTAGTTTCAGGATAGACTCCAAAGCTACAATGAAACGCTGCATCAAAAAACAAAACAAACAAACAAACAAAAAATGCCTCAATAATCCATCAGGCCTTAGTGCTTTAAAACTTCTGTGATTTTGTTTCACCCAAAATAATATAAAATGGTTGGCCATATAAACTTTCATCATCACCACTAACCTGAAAAGTTTTAATCATTATACCTTTCTACATACACTTCCATCTGCCTTCATTTCTTTTCCTTTTGCTTCTGCACGCACAATGTCAAGTGTAACTTTAATTTCCAAAGTCACCCACCTCTCGAAGCAATTCATGTGTACCCCCACAGTACTTCTACTATATTAAAAATAAACTACTCCTTTTAACCATTTCTTCAGTTATTATTAGTTATTATCAATTAATTATTATTAATTATTAACTAGAATCATCTCTTGCTTAATGGCAACTCTTAAAGGAAGCCCATCTTATATTATTATACCTTTATCAGTATAAGATACTAGGCCAGGCACACATAGATGGTACTCAATTAAGGATTATTTTAGCAACTATATACTTCTGGAGACATAGGTGCCAACTATCCTATACAAAATGAAAATAAATAACAAAAGTGAACTTGTCTTATTTTTTATAATTTAAATGTTTATTTATTGTGTTTGGATATGTTTATTTATATGTGCATGTGTTTCAATACACACATTGCACAGGCACATAACGTAAGAGGAAAGAGACAACTTGCAATAGTTATCTTCTTTTACTGTGGGGGATATGGTGATTCAATTCAGGTCATCCAGCCTGGCAACAAATGCTTTAACCCACTGAGGAATCTTCACCATGTCCAATTTTGTGTTTCTCAATTAGAAAGCTATATATGGCCCCAAGGAAGAATAAACACAATAAACAATACATTTACCCATCAGCTGTAAGTAGTATGTTTTTTTCCCACTTTGTTGGCAATAATATTGCTAATTGGTCAATAATTACATTCTCAAGTTAAATGGGCTTACCACTGATACCACTACATACTATACAGAAATAGCAACTGCCAATTTCAAATCTCTATTAAGATACTTCGGTTGTCAAGAGACCTGACCCTAGAGGGGCTCCCAGGTGCCCAAGCTGAGGTCCCCAGTAAGTTCCTTGGGCAGTTGAGAATAGGGAACCTGAAATGACCCTATCCTTGAGCAATACTGACGAATATCTTGCATATCATCATAGAACCTTCATCTGGTGATGGATGGAGATAGAGACAGAGACCCACACTGGAGCACTGGACTGAGCTCCCAAAGTCCCAATGAGGAGCAGAAGGAGGGAGAACATGAGCAAAGAAGTCGGGACCACGAGGGATGCACCCACCCACTGAGACAGTGGAGCTGATCTATTGAGAGCTCACCAAGACCGGCTGGACTGTGACTGAAAAAGCATGGGATAAAACTGGACTCTCTGAACATGGCGAACAATGAGAGCTGATGAGACGCA
Source organism: Microtus oregoni (assembly GCF_018167655.1). NCBI lineage: Eukaryota > Metazoa > Chordata > Mammalia > Rodentia > Cricetidae > Microtus > Microtus oregoni. The sequence continues at coordinate 60,364 of NW_024544270.1, read as the reverse complement.
AAGGACAATGGCACGGGGGTTTGATCCTACGTAATGTGATGGCTTTGTGGGAGCCCAGCCAGTTTGGATGTTCACCTTCCTAGATATGGACGGAGGTGGGAGGTCCTAGGTCTTACCACAGGGCAGAAAACCCTGACAGCTCTTTGGACTGGAGAGGGAGGGGGAAAGGAGTGGGGGGAGGGGGAGAAGGGTGGGAGGAGAGGGAGAAGGGTGGGAGGAGGGGGCGTAAGGGGGGAGGAGGGGGAGGGAAATGGGAGGCTGGGAGGAGGAGGAAACTTGTTTTTTTTTTTTCTCCTTTTCTCAATAAAAAAAGAAAAAAAAAGATACTTCGGGACGTATAACACAGAAAGTAAAATTTATGCCCCTTTTACAATTAACTAAAGTATTGAGATCACAGTAAAAGTCAGTTAAATGATAACAAAAATACTTCTAAGAAAGATTAGACTTTCAGTGAAAACAGTGAGACCTATAAAATTCTATTTTATTTAATTAACTGAATTAACTTTCTGGTTTGTTATCTGCATTGCAAAAAAAATGAGACTTAGGAACATACAAAAGGGAATGGTTCTCAGTGAACTGAACCATTAACACAATATCTAGATTCAAAATCTGGACACATTCTCCAAGTGTTCATAACAATAAGTACTGCAGTTGTGGGCTCTGCACACACAAAAGCCCAGTTTTGAATTTATCATAAAACTCATATTAATTAATAAAATAATCTCACATACAATAACTTGTTGGGGACTATTAGAAATCAGATGTAATATTCACATAAAAATATTTGGCTTGAGTTATTTAACTGAAAACTACATTACTTCTCTCATCAAACACTAGCATGGAAAAATGATATCACTCTATTGATATTAATTTGAATATATTGAAATTCAAACACATGTACTCGACAGAAAAGCCTTATGAAGAATATTTGTGTCTTGGTAATAGTTAAATAATGAAAAGTGGGTCAAAGTAGTAGTTACAAGCATTCAATATCTTCTTTAAAATGTTTTCAATGTCTTCTAACCATGTTCTCAGTTTTCATTGATCTTACTATTTTTATAATGCATTAAGAAAAGTGCAATGTTGCAATAATAGAGAAGATATCAGAAAAACAGAATATGTGGAAGTATCATGGATTTCAGGAGTCTAGTTCTTGGTTTGTTCTTCCTAGCAACAAACGTTCAACAAGCCACCTAATTGTTCACTTTTCTTTGCTTTAGTATTCATCTCATTAGGTCACTGGAAAAGTTCACCACAAAAATATAACTCTCAGTATCATTTATATGGAGCTATCCAGAAATAAAATGTTCTGAATTCTCAGAATTTCTGCTTCCTGTACCAATACTATTGACCCTAAAACACTGGACCATATTCAAGTATTGCCAAAGCCTGGTACACATTTTAGTATCCTTCATCTTCTCTTAAGATCTGATTTTTCTCAATAACGAAGAATAGGAAGAAACAGGAAGCTAGGGGCAGAAAAGCTAGTTTATAACTTAGGTAATCATTGCACGACACAACAACTCTGCCCTAGTAATTCTACCAACTTAGGTATTGTAAATGAGGGTGCAGTGAAACCACTGAACTGGACCACTCTGTGGGTGGAAAATAGGGTTTCCTGGAAGAAATCAAATTGTTGGTCTGCCTACAAGAATAGAGCGTTGCAGCTTGTTGGAAAAGTGAGTGGATTTTATATGACTGTCAGCAAGATGGGGATCATTGAGCTGAAACAGTCTGTTAGGATTAGTCAGGAACTAGATGCCCCTGCCCCACATAGCTGAGTAATGGGAGCAGATAAGGGGGGTATTGGTTTTTCTGGTAAACAGAAACCAGCCTTGAGAAACTCTGAGGAATGCTGAGTTTAGGCTTCTGTTTACCCAATCAATCCTTCCTGGATTACACTCACGTCATCATTTACGGTATTATCAGCAGCACTACTGTTTGGGGGGCCCACTTTGGACCTAAGAAATATTTTGTATAGCACTTATATGTAGATTTACTGATCATATATTTTGAACTCATTCAAACTTAGTGTTTGGGCAACATATAATAAATACATGGGGCACAGATTGGTACACAGAGGATAGCAAGATAATAAAACATAAATAACTATTCAATTTTACCTATTTTATGACAAGAAAATATATAAAACCCAGCAAAAGAGATGATAACACATCTAAGCAACTCTCAATTAAAACTGCTAACTATGAAAATCTAGGTTCAGAGAGTTTCAATATCTTTCATCAAAACGTTTGGGATCAAAAGTATTTCAAAGTTCTCAATTTTTACCATTCTGGAATGTTTCTATAGATCCTACTGGTTGACAATTTCACATCTAAAAATTTGAAATGAAAGTCTCCAAAGCCCAAGAAATATTTTGAATGTCATCTCAGGGATCAGGAGCACCTGCCTCTGGAAGTGTTATAAATTTTCCCAATGTAAACAAGGAAAGAAAGGCTGTCAGGTCAGCCAGACAAAAGAGTGATTTGATGACCTTACTCAAAGAGTGTGGAACCTCCAGTGTGAACTTCAGCACCCTGTTCTGACACAGTATGTGTTAAAACATCCCTGCAAAATGTCTGTCTAAAACAGACACCAAGGACTTAGTTTTCAACCACAGCAAAACCTTTTGTTCCTGAGCAAAATATTGCATGTGGATCAGATGTGTAGACACGATCGTTTGAACTTACGCATATTTCCTGTGAGAAGAATAAATAAGAGGACAGTATTGTTTTGAGCTCTGTTAGAAATGGAAGCAAGGAGAACAATGCAAAGTGCTTTTCCAATTTGGGGTGGGACTAAAAGTGGAAGAGATACTAACTGTTGTAGTTAAAGAAACAAATAAGTAGAATTCACTACACAGTATGATGTAGAACTAAAATTTATGCTTATTTTATGAGCATGACAAAATTATGAGGATAATGATTACAATTTAAATGTCATGTTTTCCCGAGGGCAAGATGATAGCATTGGAAAAATAAAGTAAATACATGGGCGAGGTCAGTACATAAATCACATAAATATAATTCTTTCAATTCAGAAAATTGTTCCAGCAATAAGAAAGTGGCACCATTTCTGTTTTATTATTTACAATGTTCTTTTCGTATATGTTTTATTTTTAGTAGATGTGAAGTTATAAAGAATATAATATTAATGAAGTTTAAATTGTATGTATTTCTCTTGAATATCAGTTGCGCATAAAATTTTGCCTCAGCACATCATGTGAAAGCCCCGTTGTAGATTGTCAATATAAATTTTAGTAAATAGTTGTGTTTTTTGAGGGAATATATGATACACAAAAATGTGGATGTCAATTTGTGAAGTCAGTTCTGACCTTCTACCTTCACGTGGGATCTGAGGATTGATTGCATTGGCTTAAGCTCGTGCCCTTAGACAACAGCTCATTTATCTACTGAACCTTCTTAACCATGCCAATATTCACAATCTTCATGTTATTTTTAATGTGTCATGCCCTCCATACTGGCTAGAAGGTAAATCATGAAGCATCTCCATGGGAACCGTGTTAAGTCAGTGAATGCTACTTCACCATATTGTTACCCTGGTAAGATGAATCATATCTTTTTAGTGTAGACATCCATGTCAGCAATTATGATATAAATGTGTTATCGTTCCACAGGCTGTTAAATATTTATAGACAAAAATAATTATATACACCCAGCTTGTGTTAGTGAAAAGTAAAGGTGCATATTAAACCTGGAAAAACCAAACAGAAAGATGTAACGAAAACATACATATCATGACAGCCATTATACACAGTGAAAAACCAAAATTATTATGTAACTCATTGGGAGATAACCATTATATTTTACAATTGACCTAATAATAAACATTTTTTATTCCCATATTTTTGTCCTCACATGCATAAAAGCATATATTGTGAAAAATTGCATTTGGTGATGACATTAAATCTGTGCTTTCTTTTTATAAGCCTAGGTAAATGAACACATTTTTTATAATATAAATTATATTTGTCATGGGTAAACACCAGACATTTCTTTGGGATTATAACATATCTACAAATTACACGGGAAGAATATTTACCTTGAATTAATCTTATCTTGAAATGGCTTTGTGTTTCTGTTAGGATAAATATTGTTTGCTTATCTATATAGAATGGATGCGATAAATGACATTCTAGTAGAAATTTTTGGAATCGAAGGTTAATATAAGAGCTATTTAGAAAAAGAGATAGGACTTAGTTTAAAATTGTACTGAAGAAGTGGAAAATATGTGGGATGTACCGCAAACACATATCTGGCTTCTAGTGACACCAAAATGATAAAGATATCTTTGACCACATGTATTTCTTTAAAACAGCCTGTCTGTGGCTTTACAAAGTAACAAAGATATACTTTGTTATGACTCTAAAATTTACTAATATCCCGTAAATGTACTTCTATGCCTTAGTGATGAAACTTTGCATCTCTATTCATTGTATCGCTGTATATTTACAGGACTGTATTTAATTTAACACACAGGAAACAATTATTTTCCATTTTTTGTTTTCAAACTATCCATCGGCTAATTTTTTATTTATTTATTTTTTCTATTTTTTAAAACTTACCATAGAACTAATTATCTGTAGTAATGAGCAATAGTATCTGGTCATTTAGGATACTAATATTTAACACTGAGATTACAGGAAAAATATGTATTCTTGAATAGACTCATATTTTATCCATTTGTTAAAAGTTTTCCTCTAGGTTAGAAAACTGCTTTCTTAAATAACTCACATGATATTTCCATTTCTCTATCAGCATTTAGGATCAAGCACTCAAACACATGAGACTATGGGGCACATATCTATTTAGACTACCACATTATACTTCCTGGTCCGCATATGCTTGTAGCCATATCACGCATTTAGTCCAACTTCAAAAGTCCCCATAGTCTATCACAGTCTCTACAATGTTTAAAAGACAAAAGTTCAAAGTTTTTTTCTGAGATTCAAGAAATCACTTAACTGTAATCCTCCATGAAATCAAAATTAAAAAAGAACAGATCACATATTTCCAATATATGATGACACTATATATATACATTTATATATATATACATTTATATATATATATATATATATATATATATATATATATATATATTTCCAGAACATAGAGAAGGGAGCACATTGTGGGAGTACTGGATGCATCAAAGTAGGAGGCCAAAAACCAAGTGAGCAAACTCTAAAATCTGCATACCCATATCTGATGTCAAAGTGCTCGTCAAATCTATAGCTCCTTTCAGCTATGTTGACTGCCACACACTTCTTTGTCTTTTGCTGTTTATATTCCCTGTTAACAGCTTTCCTCTGCAGGTATCTCATGACTCTGGTAACTCCAACATCTTGGTTTCTCAAAGGCAATCCAAGCTTCAGTTTCACAGTTTCATGCAATAGACTCTGGGCCTCCACTCAGGGTTAACCCTGACACATTTCTGGCTGCATCAGCTTTCCTTAGTCACAGAGGAAGATTCAATACCCCTTTTCTTGTATCTTTGATTCTAAAGCCATACCAATGTGGCTGAAGATGCCAAGTCCTGCTACATTTGGGGATGGAGCATGGACCGCTTGCTAATTACATCTTCATCAGCTTTCTGTTTTCAATGGCTTCTTCACTGCCTTAAGTGTCTGATTATTGATCCTAAAACAGGATCAATGGACCAGACTGGCCTCCTGCCTCTGTAGTGCTGGGATTGAAAGAGTGCACCACCATACCTGGATATAAGCTTATCTTAATTCCTTCCCACTCGTTGGAAGTTTAACTGGGTAGGTTCTTGCCCTAAGATCACTACTACCTTTATTCTATTTCTTGATATGGTATCTCCTTGGACACAGGACTTAGCTCTATTCTACTTCCTGGTGCTCCTTTTCTCCTCAAATTGCAAATTTTGTATTTTCCCTTGCTCAACTTGCATCTTTCCATTATAGATCACTACTAACCACACAACAAAGTCAATACTAGGTTGTTTTGAGATTTCCTCTACCAATGGAATTAATACAAATCTCTTCACTTTAGCCTCATGCAGACTTTTTGGAGAAGGGCAAATAGCAGCCACCTTTTTTCCCAAAATATCACAAGAAAAGTTTCTAGGCCAAATATTAAAATTCTTTTCCTATGACACATCTTAAGTCAGGCCCCCATAGTTCAAATAACCCTCTACATCTCTGCCTTCCATGTTTAGTATTGCATTTGCATTTCACTTAGTTAAAAAACTTGGTCTTTTAAAACACATATTCTAATTTATATTTCTTTCCTAAAGTTCTGTAATGGAATTTAATTAACTGTTAATTTAGTGAGAACATTTTAAGAACCATCAGTGCAAACTCAAGAACTTGCTTCTCTTCCTACTTGATCAAGTGAAGTTTTCAATGTTTTGCTTTTAAATACCATAATGATACTTGAAAGCATTTTGTAAAAGCAAGAAAAGAAATTTTGGTCTTTTACTTTCTATTACATTATGTCGGTTCTAACACTAAACTGTTTACAAGAGGAGAAAGATCCATGGAGAGGGTAGGCCATATTTATTAACAGTGGCAATGCAATCTACTAAAAGTTTTCGCTTAAGAATCTTCCATATCTTCTTAATAAAATGTAAAGCGTCCATTATCAGAGTTTTGTCACTCCTAAAACATTTTCATACAGAGATCTTTCTATATGCCCATTTTCTGAGTTTAGTGTATTAAATAGACCCTTGGGATTTATGTACTTACATATACATGATGGAAGGTAAGAAAACTAAATAAAACCATTTGGTTTATTTGCTCAAATCTAGTATGATTAAATCTAAATTCAAGTTTTCTACTCTTGACATTTAAATAGACCCCTTTAAATTGCACTTAAAATGCTTCTTTTTATGGTTAGAATCTTCCTTGGTGTTTATGTGTATAATTATCTGGGGTTACACTATGAATTATGATATAAATTGAGGCATAAATTAATTAGGGTATATATTTATGGCTATAGAAAATGTGATAATTTATTATTTTATATAATTTTAAAATATGTTCTAGTTACAGACACTTAATAATCCAAAATTCAGCTATTTTAGCTTTTGTTAAATAAGTAAGAAGACAAAATATAAGTTTTATCAACAATAAGGTTCCTCATGCATTTTAATATTTGAAATAGAAAAGATAATTGACAGAATTTACTGTAATGACTTGCTGATATAAAAATCAAACAGATATCATTTGTAAATTAAATCACATCTCTTTATCATATGCTCTCCTGCATTTTACTGAATCAAAACAAAGTGTAACATATGCAGATTTAAACAGTCAAAACTTGAAACATAAGAAAAATAATATGAACATTTGAAATATTTACTTTCAGAACACATATTAAAAGTTCAACAAATATTTCATTTTCAAATAAATATAACATAAAATTCTTACCTTAGAAAATTGTGCATTTATCCATTTTGTGAATGTTTTCTTTTGAACATCTTCTCTTTCATCTATTTTGTAAAATAAACAAAATTAAAAGTTAAAACTAACTATAGGTATATTTTGCAACCAAAATAACTTTCAAGTAACACATACTAATTTTATTTTAAATTTAGTGTTAATGTCATTCATAAATGAAGTTGAATTAAGTGATGTTGGTATTGGGTATTTGATGGAAAAGTATATCTAAAATTAATTGATGTGGTCAGGTCCATAGTCTTTCAAATACAACAGCATTGACTAAATCAGTCTCATTGAATAAATGGGATATTATTCATCCCTTAATATTCTAGTCATGCTAGTGAAATTAAAGGAAACTATTTGGTAGTATTTATTTAGCAAATATAACACTGGGCCTTTCCATGTACTTTCTTTCCCATTTATGAATAAAGGATTATTTATTCATTCACAACCACTAAATCCTCTAATACAGAAAAAAAAAACTTCATATTACAAAGGCTCTTTAACTACCAGGAGCATGGCTTACTTACCTTTGTATTTTATTTTCTACACAAACTAAGAACTCAGAAAACATTATTTGACAAACATAAATGACTTAAGGGAGGGCCAATCCTACAAGGCTAAAATTTCTTATGTTTCATTGTGTTTAAAGTAAGGAATTGTAAAAGCAAATGGCAGTTCTTGGCTTGTAAATGAAAACTCAGAGGGAAAATTTCTACAGATTTATATCAAGGGATTAGGTTGAGAAATTATAAAGAAACAGGTTTATAAAAGCCATCATTACAGAATTATTTGCTTTTCTAAGCTTGAAATTACTATTGAGTTAAATTGAGAGAAAAAAATTCCATCTTCATTACTAAAATATTTTCTTCAATGTTTGGTATTAGTTAATAGTCAATAACCAGTATATCTATATAATATGTAAGAACTAAATATTTCAGATATTATTTACTTATGTTATAGGTCAAAATAATTGTTATGAAAATACCTCAAAGTGTACACATTTCTTCTCATAAAATTTTCAATAGTAAACTTCCATTCATTTCTTCAAATATTTAGAATATTGCAAAGATTTTTTTTTCATAACAAATGCATTCATATACTAAAATAATAGCTATCTTTAAATTGAAATACAGATGCACAACAAAGCTTTTATACTTATATGTAAAATAGCAGCAGATAGCTCTTGAGGGGAAAATTTTATTTTCCTTCATAAAATACATTCTTACTTAACTATGTTATTCCCATAGGCTACTATACATATGGTCAATTTCAGCATTATCCATATGATAACACACAAATCAGAAATAAACAATGTGGATACCTCTCTTTTGTTGACATATTTGAATAAATTAGAGTGATATTTTCAAACCTAACAATTCCTATCACCACCAATTATATACCATTCCTTGAAAATCAAGAAAATAAGAAATGGAATATTTTAAATGCCAGATTTTAATTGGCTTGGCGTGAAAGTCTAAACAAATATCTCTCAGTGTTATATAGAGCTATTCCTCCCTAAAAGTAAATGAACTTATTTGAAATTCCAATTTCTTTTTTCATTCAAATCCATGAGTATTCTATGCCACATACCAGAGAGAAGATGAGTATGCTATATAGTGAATATATTTTGTCCACAACAAAAATCATGTTGGAGCTTAATACATCTTGTGGCTATATTTGGAATTGAGATTTAAGGGGGAGGTGATTAAAGAAAGTTACAGAGACTGCCCGAATTGACCAATGCCATCTAATCGGTGTGGGTTCTTGCTCTCACAGAACTAGGTTAACAACCAAATATGTCATTAAGAGCTGGCTTTCCATGGTTCTTATTCACGCTAGAGAAACAGATGTCACTAGAAGATCAAAGAAACGATTTTGTCCTAGTACACATTGGTGAGCCAGTAAGTTTTAGAGGGTTAATTACATGAACATTAGAAATTGAAAGGAAGCTAGCTAGCTGTACCACCGAGAAGTTGTCTAAACAATTTATGGTAGCTTCCTCAGTAAGAGTCACAGCTGCATTGTAATAAGCTGTACCACTAAAGAGTCCGTTGCACGATTTATGGGGAACCACACCACTGAAGTGTTTCCATAAGCAATCATTTTTTTACCTCTTCTGTAACATCTAGAAGTGAGAGAACCTCTGATATATCCATAGAAGAAGGTTCAATAGCTCAGTGAGCCTTTATAACCCTTCCATGTGAGAAGATGAACGCACCCCCCAAAATAACCCATTTCCAACTATAGCCACATGAATGTATTATGTTCCAACATAAATTTTGTTGCTCACTAAATATATTTTATACACAAAAGACACATTTTCTCTTTGCTGTATGACTACTATGCTGTTAAGATCTTATAGCACTGATTACAAAAACAGTGATTGGTTGAGCAATGATGATGCCCCAAAGAAGCAGCAATTCATCAATGATAAAAAAGGTTACTCCTTCTATGTGCAATCTCGGAAAGTACCTGTTAGGCCTTTGCATTTCTGCAATGGATCCTTCACCAGAAGCTAAAAGAATCTAGAAACTTGATGAACTTTTAGAAGCATGAGTAAAAATAAATGTCCTTCTGAATAACTAGCCTAATCCCATACATTTTGTTATAGCAATAGAAAATGTACCAAAAGTACACAAGAACACTCAGATGTTTTAAAACATAACAAATGATCTCTAAAATATGTCATTTGATGATAGTTATGCCAAAGGCTTTTAGGTGAAAATAGAATTGTGATTTCATTTTCAATTAATTTCCAACTCCATATACAAAGCACTGGAGTCAGCACAGAAACCTTGACATTATGAGCAAAATGTTATGTACCTACTGTAAAAATAGCAGTAAGTGTGAGGTTCAACATACAAACATCTTCAGGAAATATCCTGTTTCAATTATCATCTTTTGTAGCAGAAAAATATATCTGCAATGAATTTCTTGCAAATGGTTTACTTTGGAATTGTAGCTTTTTCAATGTGATAAATATTATAATTCATTTTGTTATAACTACAAAATGTGAATGATTATTAGTGTCTTATTGCTCAATAACTGTTTTTAATAATATTTCAATCAATTTGCATGCTATTTAATACTTTTACATTGGAAGATAAATTCTGAATGAATAAAGCTGGTATTATAAAAAATCAATTAGACAATGATCATTTGAATCAAAGTCCATAGTTGATGGAGGAGGGTCATCTGTCTATTGGTTAATTAATAAAGAAAACTGCTTGGCTGATAGGTAAAGAACATAGGTAGGCAGAGTAGACAGAACAGAGTGCTGGGAGATGGGCGATGGTGGCGCAGGCCTTTAATCCCAGCACTCGGGAGGCAGAGGCAGGCGGATCTCTGTGAGTTGGAGAGACCAGCCTGGTCTACAGAGCTAGTTCCTGGACAGGCTCCAAAGCCACAGAGAAACCCTGTCTCAAAAAAAAAAGAAAAGAAAAGAAAAGAAGAACAGAATGCAGTCGCCATAGCTCTCCTCTCAGAGATGGACACAGGTTAGAACCTTTCTGGTAAGCTACCACCTCGTGGTGCTACACACAATATTAGAGATGGGTTAATCAAGATGTGAGAATTAGCCGGTAAGAGGCTAGAGCTAATGGGACAAGCAGTGTTTAAAAGAATACAGTTTCCCTGTAATTATTTCGGGGCATAATCTAGCCAGGCAGCCGGGAGCTGGGGCCGGCAGGAACACAGCCTGCCGCTCCTACTACACATGGTTTTCATTTTGACTAGATATACCTTTTTAACATAATTTGTTAGCAAATTGTAAAGAATAGTTTGTAATAATCAAAGAAAAAAAATTGAACAGATGCACACTAATTCAAAACAATCACAAGTTAGATACTCAATTTAAGCTACCCAAACTTCTATGCATGTTGTAGTTGCATGAAAGCATCCTGAATTTTTATAATATACAATTTTAAAATTATTAGATTATTGCCATATTGTCTATAATAAAAATGTAAAATCAGGAACAAAGCAAATGTGAAGATAATTAAGTAAAATATGTTATTGAAAAGTAATTGTGCACATTCCTGCTCAGTCATTTCAAATAACAATTTTTTTTTCTCATTTTTCTTTTGAGAGTTTTATAACTAGCTTCCTCTCACTCATAAAAATATTTCTGAGCATATTAATTTGAGAGGCAAAGAAGAAAATATCTCTTAAAAAATTTACTTGAGTACTGTTCTCTGGGGATGTCAGAGAGTGAAGAACTACTACTTCATAAATTGCTAAAAGTGATCAATATTTTATTTTATTCTCTCTATGGGAAAATTTCACATAAAAGTATCTTCCTACCATGACATAAAACATGTACATCTTCTCACAATTAAACACTTCTAGTAGTCATTTTTATTCAATATATCTAGCATTTTGTATCTTCTGAGATTAGTGCATCAACCTTTAACCTGTTATTAACTTTTATATTCTTGAAAACCTCAGGAATATAAATGTCGGATAGATTCAATGTAATATTCATGATTCACAAGAAAAATTACTGCAGGAAAGTGTTACTAAGAGGCACACTGAAAGAGCATTAGGTGTGGAGACCTACCTTCCATTTCTACTAAAAGATAGTCTAGAATTTTGGCCTTGTATTTACGAGTCCTCACTCTGTTTTCCTTTGAAATAAGGACATTATTTTTTATATCATCGACCCATTGCTGTAACTTTGTGTAATGATTCGTGTATTTAATTCTATGAGAGTCATATACAGAATGTACATAATTCTTCAGTAGTTTTTGAGAATACAAATGACAGTCAATCTTTGTCAAAGTTCACAACCTAATAGAAACTATAAATAAATGAAGTGTTTACAAGAGCAAGAATTGATAATTCTGAGAAATTAACGGGGGTACAGAGAAAAGGATATTGAGCTACTCGTGCACTGGAAGAGGCATTGTAGACAAGGAGACATTCAATTTGAGTCTCGCTGAATGTGTGAAAACACAAAAGAAAATGTTAGGGAGAAAATGATGAATTTTGGTAAGTGGAAAACAAAGAAGAGAACCGTAAGAAATCAAAAGTCATGCTCTTCATTCAATGAAATTTTATGTTGACTCACTCAAACTCATAAACAGGGAAATTAAGTGGCTTAAGTTGCAAGATGCTATGATAAATTCATAGAGGAGGATCTCTCTATAACCTGACCTTTTGTTTGCTACCAGATAAAGTCATAAAGCTGGACATTTCCTGATGATTTTTACAATAATAAAACACTGACTAAAATAGTACCTAATATCACAGAGAAAATAAACAATTCTGCAAACATGATTAAGCCCAATGCTAAAGCAATGAGATAAAACTTTGTGCCAAGAAATGTGTGTGTGTGAGTGTCCGAGTGCCTTGTTAGTCATTTTATATGTATTTGGTTTATTTCTATTGCTTAATTTATGGTAAAAAATAGTAAGTTTCCTTGTAATATTTTCATATCTGTAACATATTTGTCCTCTATTGTCTTCCCTCTTTCCTGTCCTTCTCCTACTGATATCCCCCTTCAGTAGTCATCTTGTTAGTGCTGGAAAATATTTATATTCAACAGGTTTATTGTTTAATGCATTAATCAAAAATGCCTATCATTTATGTGACACATTATAAAACTTAGACATAGGAGAGGATGTTAAAAAGTAATGATTCAGAAACACACATAGTGAACAATGACAAAGAGACATGATTTTATTTTATTTAAAGAGAAATATGAAGTCAAGTGGAAAAGCAATTAATATTGCAGATTATTCTATATTCCTAGTAGGGAGGAGGGGAAGATAAAGACATAAGAACTATGAAAAATAATGATAAATATTAGATAAGGCTATGCAATACTTGGACTCATTATAAAGGAAGGCTACAAACTCAGGACATATATACAAAATAGATTTGTCATGTTATTAATGATACAAAATGGCAATGTCAAGTCAAAGGTTAGACTGAAAAATGATATAAAAACATTTTCCATTAAACCTGAGTAATAGCCTTTGATCTTAGAATTTTAGATTTTGAGGGCATAAAGTGGCATTGGTAGTCAGTTTATAATGAGGAGGCCTAAACTAATTAAACTCACACACAAAGGAGAGAAAAAAAATGTAGTGTCAAAGAGGTCCCTCATTTGTCATTCACTGTGTAATCAATGTAATGCATTTTTTACCACTCATTACGCAATTAGAGTTGTTCATAAAACATTATATCCTTTCTCATTTTCAAGACAGTAGCTGTCCAGACCAGAACTACATTTCTCATATTTTGTATAGAATAATTTACATCTGATGCCAAATAAAGATGTTTAAGATGATAAAATCCATATTTACTTTTCACTTCTTATTTTTCTCCTCTGCAGATATTAATTCTATTAAGTTGTAGTAAAAAGAATAGTGGATCTCTCCCAAAGTCATTCACAGCCAGATCCCTAACATCTCTGAATAAATCATGTTACATAAAAATGGGGAATTGGTGGTATGTATGGAATTTGACTTGATAATCAGTCAACTCTTGATAAGAAGACTATCCTGAATTATCCAGTGAAACAAATAAAATCACCAGGGCTCTTAAACAGAAAACTACTTGGCCTGACAAAGCAAACCAGAGATAGCATCATGGGAAGATCATGACTATGCTCTGCTGTTTGGAGGATGAAGAAGGTAGTCGGACCTGAGGAATGTACAAAATACCTAGAAAGTACAGTAAAGGAAGAGGTTCTCCCTCAGAATATGTATAGAGGGCACCTGTGTCTCTGCTCACATGAATTCAGTTTGGATTTCTGAGCTTCAGGTCTGCTTGATAATAAATTAATGTAGTTTTAATGTCTTAAAATTTTATAAGTTATACAACAAGAATAGAAAATTGTGTATAATGTTTCATTAAAGCTTACAAAACATATATGTAATTACTCCTATTTGTGATGGACAATCCCTATGAGAAAGATAATCATTCTATTCACTTTTCCTTCCTGCTTACTGACAGAATGGAACATAGAAATGTATATATGTGTAGATGTACTTCTACTGATAAGTACTCTGATTTTTAAATTATATAGGGTTCTGTCATATTAAGAAAAATTAACTTGAAAAGTCCAGTTTCTTTTTTGTTAGACTCCATTCACATTCTTTGTATTTCATTAATAAATTTAGAAATAATTATTTTAATGGGTTTCATAATTTACTAAACAATATTTTTGAGAATCAACTGATTAATGAGATTCTCAGATGCTACAATATTGCTACATAACATATTGAGTGTAACAAAACATTATATTTGCAAAGTTACTAATGGATTAATATTCAAAATATATGAAGAACTTGTGGAACCAGATATCAACCAACAAATAATCCAATTTTAAAATAGACATATATGTAAACAGAATATTCTCAATAGAAGAATCTCAAATGGAAAAAAACCCACCTAAATGTTCAACATACTTAGCCATCAGACAAATGTAAATCAAAACTACTTTGAGATTTCATCTTACACTTGTCAAAATGGCTAAGATCAGTAAAATAAGTGACAGACAACTCGTGCTGCTGAGGATATGGATCAAGGGATCACTCCCTAATTGATGGTGGGAGTAGAAACCTGTGAAGTCACTATGGAAATCAATATAGTATTTCCTCAGAAGAACTTACTTCAAGACTCAGCTCTACTAATCTTGGGCATATACCCAAAGGACACTCAGCCCTACCACAAGGACACTTGTTAAACCATTTTCATTGTAGCTTTATTTATAATAGGCAGACACTAGAAACAGCCGATATGGATTAAGAGAATGTGGTGCATTTACACCATGGAAAATTAATCATCTGTTAAAAATTGCATCATAAATTTTGCTGGCAAATGGATGCAACTAGAAAAAAGTTTCCTGAGAGAGGTAACACAGACCCAGGAAGAGAAACATGGTATATACTCACTTATAAGTGGATACTAGTTGTCAAGAAAATGATAACCATGATACTGATAGTCTGGGGATAGAATGGTCATATAGGGCAGCCACAACTCCTCTGGTTCTATGAGAGATTGATAGTCTTTGTGGGAATCTAGATGCTGTCAACAGCACAGAAAAAGTTGATGGGTCTAAGAATGCCGGAGATTGCTATAGAGGCAGCTGGAGAAGACCAGGACACTGGCTGTTGCAACTTGGGTAGATCAAGCCCTCTATGTACAAAGTACTGAGTGGGTAACTAAACTAAACAAGTTAAAACCTGGGAAGACAGAAAATCTGAATAAGGAATAATGCTCTATACTGTACCTAAAGTATCCCGTGGATGTATTAGTGCAGGGTAAGTGCTAGCAAAGCCTAGATGTTCACGACAGAAAAGGAGGATTCCTGAGAATAGTCTGAGCTGAGTTATTTGGGACCATACTCCCGAGAAGACCCTTGAATCAAGAGGCAAACAGCCAGATTATGCAGGGGTGCTGGCTGTTAAACTCAAGCTAGATGCAGATGGATATGGAAAACAAGTATTGGTTGGTGGAATATATAAGAAGCCAGTTCCTGGAGGAGAACATTAGGAATGTGGTGGAGTAGGGTGCTGCAGGTAACACAGAGGGTACTGTGGGTGGGTGAAGGTAGCAACTTGTCTGCTGCATGTATGTCGGCAGTCGCACACGTGGAAGGCCAAGATATGGGATTTCCGAAATTATAGAAGCCTAGATATTGCTACTTAGGTGATCAAACTAAATTTGTATAATGACTTTGGGAAAGAGGCTAGATCCAGGTAGAGATAGAATATGAAATATCTGGTTGTGAGGGAGTGAGTACTTACCAGGCCATACCATGGTGGAGGACTCAGGAATACAGAATTTGGATTCGGGTAAGATAGCAAAATGAGTACTGTATGTAGATTCAAGCAGCGCAGGTCCTTGTAGGACAATGTATGTTGGTTGGAGGACAGGAGTAGATGCTGGGATTCGGCCCTCGCATTTGGAACTCTGTTGAATCCTGTGAGCATTACTACAGCATGCAAGAATATCAGTGGCAAAAACTAGACTTGGACACTTGTAGTGACTTATGATCTGTTTGTTGGCATATGGGGAAACGCTATCTGGTAAGGGAAATATTCTGGGCTTGGTCTTTGGGGAAGATATGGAAAGTCTGGATTGGAAATGGAGTTGTGAAAGCAGGGCAACTATTTCATGCATGGGTGTAGGTGTGTTAAATTCAGGGGAGCCTAACTGTTGACTATACCAAAGAAGGAGTTGCTGGACCTAGTCTTGGCTGAAGGCTTTGAAAACCTTCACAGGCCTAAAATTTGCAAATGCAAGGCACATGAGGCAGCTGTAAGTCAGACAGCAAGTGGAAAATCAAATATTCATTTGTGTGTAGTGGGTTACTCAATTGGCTAAAGTTGGGTCCTGGTGGTTGTGGGATGTCTGGTTATATAATGAAGTGGTTTAGGCATCGGAATCATCCTGCAGATGGATTCAGGTAGGATGGTTACTGTTGGGAATGTAGATGCTGGATACAGCACAAAAGAATGTGCTAGGACAAGTCCAGTTGGAGGGAAAGTGCCAGTAGAAGCTTAGAACTATCTATCAAAGCACAGTAGGACTAAGATGGAGCCTAGGGTTTGGAACTCAGCAAACAGCTAAAAGTCACTATAAGTGTGAGAAAACAGCTCTTTTAGAGTTCTCACTGGATGTTTCATCAGGTCTGGACTCTACTGGAGTAGGAAAAGAATTATCTGCTCGAAAGGTGCACTTACTTCTCTTGGCATTGTAGAAGGATTTGGACAGTCTTGGCATGCTGTGATATTATGTAGTCAGCCAGAGATCCTGTGGTTTGATGAGGTTGGGGTTGTCTCAGTGGGAATGTATATGTTGTCTACAGCACAGGAGGATTTGATGGGACTAGGAATCCTATATGCTATGAATATGTTTTATTACCATTGGTTATTCAAGAAGATGCTTTGGGCAATCGATTAGTAGAATATAGCCAGGCAGGAAATCTGAACAGAGATATAGAGAGAAAGTAGGCAGAGTCAGGGAGATGCCATGTAGCTGCTGAAGGAGAAAACCAGCAGCTACCAGTGAGAGCCTTACTGGTATGGATCATAATGATACATAGATATACATAGATATATAGATATACAGAATCCCACATCAATATGAGCTATGTTTGGAGGGATGTGGAAAAACAGTATTTGGAACAGGAAATATTCACTAGGTTCGAACTTTAGGAGGACACGATAACTTTTCATAAGGAGTGGGGTTATTCCATTAGCCAGTACAGGTATGATAAGTGTTGGGGAACTCTCAGTGTTGGCTACAGAATAGGAGTAGCTGGTGGGATCATGCTGTGTTTTGAGATTTGTGTCCCTAAAACATGCCACAAATCACTACTGCAGAGTGCAAGGGTCCATTCTTTGATGGGACAGGGACTATTCAATCTAGGATAAATTCCACTGAATATGGAAAACCAATTACAGAGTATGGATATCTTCACCTGGATAAATCCTGGAGGGGGACATAGGAAGTCTGGGTATGGTGTGAAGAGGTATGGGCAACTCTAAGACCCCTGTTGGTTTATCTAAATAGGATTATATCTGGCTGTAGCCCAGATGTTCTCTATAATATAGGAAAAATGTTCTAAATAGGCTGCAACATGTTGAAGCCTAAAATAAGGCAAGGAGTCCAGACCAAGATTGAACATTTCTTATGGTTTCCAGGTTATACATAACAGAATATTAAAAATCAAGTGTCTAATACTGTGTGATATTCTCAATAGGCTAGACACCAGAAGATAGGAGAACCCTGGTTATGGACTGGGCTTATGTTGGTTGTAGAAAGCCTCCTTAGGTGAGTGAGTATATTAAAGGAGGCTGTATGCTCACCACAGTAAAAGAGATGTTGAGGCTAGGCTGGGTCACCTGACTTGGGATAAGGTGGAAGCCTGGAGGCCATGATTTGTTGCTACACAGCCAGAGAAGATATGGACACTGGTTTGCATATATTCATTAGGTACAGAGGAATGTGGAGATGCAAGTATTCGTGTGTGTGTGTGTGTGTGTGTGTGTGTGTGTGTGTGTGTGTGTGTATGTGTGTGAGTGTGTGTGTGTACGGTCAACAGGCTAAGCCATGGAGTAGGAATGTTATTTGGGAATGATTTTAGGGAAGACATTCAAGATACTAGCCAAAGATTGAGGCGGACATTTTGGACTAAACCATTGACAGGGATAGTATTGTTGAAGAATTTGGAGAAGCAAATGATCTGTCATGTGTTCTACCACAACAAAGGTAGATATGTAAAAAAGTTTGAGGTGGAAAATTTGCCTTAGAGTTATTAAACAAAGTCTCCATCTAAACCCAAACTCTCTTTGCCTTCTCAATATCTTCCCCCTATCATCAAAGTGTCAGGGGTGGTACAGTCCACTATATGTTCCTTCCTTCCCCAGGCATTCTTGTGGGTCAGAACCAGGCTTTGTGATGTCAGAGCACAAGCTCACCTACTATTGGTCGAGACCTTGATGATGACTCAGGTCTGAGGTTGTGGCCTTCCCTACTCTGCCAGTTGTTCACAGCCCCTCGAGGGAGAAACAACACGTGCTCACGCGACTTGGTGATGGAGAGTCTAGCAAAGGAACCTAAGGAATCACTGTCCGACATGGACCTCCCAACATCCAGTAGTGATGTTCCGATGGCAGCGAATGGGCCAGTCCTTATGGTGAAGACAAAGGCAGCTCTAAAGCAGTATCCACCTTACATGTCGTGCGGAAAGGTGAGTTGACGAACCCTACTGGAGCTCCCTCCTCTACTCATTTACTCTTACCTAAAGTCACTACCTCTCTCCTTCCTGGCATAAATCCCTTATCAATTCTCACCTCTTCCGACAAAGTGTCCTTCACATGCCTCTCCTGACTTCTCCCTGTATTAACTAATTCTTGTGTTCACCTCTTGCCATTCCAGGCACACAAGAAAAGCAAACACTGGAAGCACTCCTCAAAGAAGAGTAACCAGAGAAAGAGGGAGGCCGAAGAGGCAGCTGCCCTCGAACGGAAGAAAATCAAAGTGAAAGCTGTTACTGCAATGCCTGAAGCTAAGGAGGAGGAGCCTGAAAAGAAGCCGAGGTGCACACTACTGGAGAAGCAAGCGTGGTCGCAGCAGCCGATGAGGGGGAGAGCCAATAAGTTGGCTATCATGAAGACGGGGAATGCCCAAATATGACAAAGAAAATTGCATTGGTATAAATTTCTTAAATTGAAAATAAATTCAATTTAGTTGAAAAGCTATGTGTCTTTTACAGTGACTAAAGGCGAAACCAGGAAAGGGAAGGAAAAATGATGGTTATAGGAGAAGAGAGGGAAGATGGGTGGGTGAATGGCAATGGAGAGATTTGTTCTTCACTAGGTTTGGGACAGTCATAGTGGGTTCATGGAAAGAGGGGGAGTTTGGGTTGGTAGAAGACAAGGGAGGGATTTGGGTCTACAAAGGTTTGGGCATTAATTGTGGGTGCATAAAAGAGGCGAGTTTGTGTGGGAAGAAGACAAGGGAGGGATTAGGGTCTCCAAAATTTTGTGGCTTTAACGGTGAGAGCATGGAAAGAGAGGGAGTTTTGGTGGGTAGGAGACAAGGGAGGGATTTGTGTCTCCAAAGGTTTGGGCATCAATGGTGGGTGCATGGAAGACGGGGAGTTTGGGTGGGAAGAAGACAAGGGAGGGGTTTGGGTCTCCAAAGTTTTGGGGCAGTAATGGTGAGGGCATGAAAAGAAAGGGAGTTTGGGTGGGAAGATGACAAGGGAGGGATTTGGGTCTCCAAAGAATTGGTCATCAATGGTGGGTGCATGGAAGAGGGGGAGTTAGGGTGGATAGAAGACAAGGAAGGGATTTGTGTCTCCAAAGGATTTGGGCAGTAATGGTGAGTGCATGAAAAGAAAGGGAACTTGGGTTGGTAGAAGACAAGGGAGGGATTTGTGTCTCCAAATGTTTGGGCATCACTTGTGGGTGCATGGAAGAAAGGGAGTTTGGTTGTGTAGGAGACAAGTGAGGGATTTGTGTTTTTAAAGGTTTGGGCATCAATGATGGGTGCATGGAAGAGGGGGAGTTTGGGTGGGAAGAAGACAAGGGAGGGATTTTTGTCTCCAAACATTTGGGCATCATTGGTGTGTGCCAGGATGAGGGGGATTTTGGGGCAGTAATGGTGAGTGCATTAAAGAAAGGGATCATGGGTGGGTAGAAGACAAGTGTGGGATTTGGGTCTCCAAAGGTTTGGGCATCAATGGTGGGTGCATGAAAGTGGGGATGTTTGGGTTGGAAGAAGACAAGGGTGGGATTTGGGTCTCCAAAGGTTTGGGCAACAATGGTGGGTGCATGGAAGAGGGGGAGTTCGGGTGGGAAGAAGACAAGGTTGGGATTTGGGTCTCCAAAGGTTTGGGCAACAATGGTGGGTGCATGGAAGAGGGGGAGTTTGGGTAGGTAGAAGACAAGGGAGGGATTTGGGTTTCCATATGTTTGGAGCAGTAATGGTGAGTGCATGGAAAGAGAGTGAGTTTGGGTGGATAGAAAACACGGGAGGGATTTGGGTCTCCAAATGTTTGGGCATCAATTGTGGGTGCATGGAAGAGAGGGAGTTTGGGTGGGTAGGAAAAAAGGGAGGGATTTGGGTCTCCAGAAGTTTGGGCATCAATGGTGGGTGCCTTGAAGAGGGGGATTTTGTGTGGGTAGAAGACAAGGGAGGGATTTGTGTCTTCAAAATTTTGGGGCAGTAATGGTGAGAGCTTGGAAAGAGTGGGAATATGGGTGGGTAATACCAGGGAAGGGAGTTGGATCTCATATACTTTGCAGAGTTTAATGAAGGGTAAATGATAAGAGACATTTGGGTGGGTACATGACAAGGGAAGGATTTGATTCTCAAATACTCAGGTGGCAGAAATCATGAGTATCTGTTAAGAGAGGAGTTTGGGTTATTATATGAAGGGTGGGATTAGGGTCTCAGAAAGATGGGGTCAGAAATGGTGGATATATAGCAACAGAGGGAGTATGCTGGGTAAATGACAAGGGAGGGATTTGGGACTTATACACTTTAGGGGCAGAAATGGTGAGTATGTAGCAAGAGAAATACTTTGGATGGGCATATGACAATGGAGAGATTAGGGTCTCACAAAGCTGGTGGCAAAATGATGGGTATATGCCCAGAAAGGAGTTTGGGTAGCTGTATGACCAGGGGGTGTTTGGGTCTCTTAAGGTTTGGGGCAGAAATAATTGGTATATTTCATGAAACAGAGTTTGGGTGGGTATATATCAAGAGAGAGGGTTTTGTTGGGCTTATAAACATGGATATATTTGGGTCTGACATGTTTGGGAGAAGAAATGGTGGGTACATCACAAGACAGGAAATTGTGTGGTTACATGAAAATAGAAGAATTTTCAGTGGGCATATGGCAAGAGAAGGATTTGGGTCACAGCAGGATGGGGGCAGACATGGTGGATATATGGCTAGCGAGGGAGTTTGGGTGAGTACATGACATGGGGCAGATTGGGCCATCACAACGTTTGGGGGAAGAAATGGTGGAAACATTATAAGAGAAAGTATTAGGTTTGGTGTATGGCTAAGGAGGAATGAGTGTCTTGGAAGGATGGGTCCAGAAATAGTGGGTACATGGCGAGAGAGGGAGTTCACTTGGTTGAATGAAAGGGAGAGATTTGTGTCTGATAAGGTTTTAGGGAAGAAATATTGGCTATATGGCAAGAGAGGTAGTGTGGATAGGCAGATGACAAAGGAGGGATGTGGTCTCATAAGGATGAAGGCAGCAACAGTGGAGAGAGAGAGAGAGAGAGAGAGAGAGAGAGAGAGAGAGAGAGAGATTGGGTTGGTATATGATATGGGAGAGATTATGGTTTTTCAAAGTTTGATGGCAGATAAACAATTTTCATGAATGTACGATAAAGATGGATTTGATTGCGTGCATTGTATGAACCACACCTTGAACTCAAATTTCAAGTTGAGGCCTAGAAAATTGATTTAGGTGGGTATATGACACAGAAGACTCTTTGGTGTTGAAGATGGAAAATCTGACATTTTGTATACTATAGGGATAGAGGCCAGAAAAGGAATATGGTTTGATATATAAAAAGAAGAAAATTTGGGTTAGCATATGACAAAGAAGGGACTTTGGTTCCCACAGATTTGAGGGTCATACCACACATGCACTGTAAGACTCATAGAGGTAATTATGGAGCATTGAATCCAAATTGCTACATTTATCTAATCTCATAGATACGGATGAAGAAGACTGTGCTCCACCATCCATGTATTTTGCAAGATCCGGGCAAAACTTCACAGTATGAATGTCTCAACCTATCTGAGGTGAAGTGTGTGAGTGACAGTTATCCCACAAATAGCTGTTATGTTTCCTGTTTGGCAACTTTTTTTGAATGTTGGTTTTATACCTCACCATCCAATGTAAGTAAGGAAATCTCCCCAGGAGCAATAATCACCCAGCAAACTCAAATCTACTGATCACATCTCAGTGAAAGGAATGGTAATTTGAAGTGACAGGTTTACCCTTGGTTATCCTTTATAAAAAATTTGTGTTTTAATAGGGCTTTTAGAATGGGCTGCTTACATAACAGGCCTAGCAGAAATGAGGATATACTAATGAGACAATTGTGTAGCTTGATCTATCAGAACAGTCAAATCATTGACTTCAACGTAATGAGTATTTCTACAGAAATCTCATGCCATGTAAAGCAATGTTCTCTACCCAAAGGAAAACCTTGTCTCCTTAAAGAGATTTCACACAATTCCTACTATCAAACCACCTTGCCAGATAAGACTAACAATTAGACAATGATGGGTGAGCTAAGGGAGGGTAGATGCCACCTCCTGACCACAACTGCTTATATGTCAATACCCTGTCCCTCTAGCTAAACTCTAATCTCAGTTCAGGACTTCAAGATGCAAGAGACTTGAAAGGGTCTCTGGATCTCTTTATCACTAGTTAATTGGATGCTTGCCTATAATTTTAGGAAATTAATTCATGATCATCATGTCAGGATTCAGGCAAACACGGCACTGGGCCTGTTGTTGAGTCCATACCAACTGATTCATCAGTAGTAGGTAGAGAGAGAGAGAGAGAGAGACGAGGCCTGATGTGGGAATGTAAACCTCAAAACCCACCCTCAGTGACATATATTATCCACAAAGGCTATATGCATTCCAGCATGGTCACACCTCCTAATTTCCCAAACAGTTGCACTTCTTGGTAACTAAGTAAGTATTCAAGTACATGAGAGCCTGTTTTTCATTCCCTTTCATTAACTGTCACATTTCTCTAGAAGCCAGCAACTGTCAGTAGTTTGTCAGTTAGAGGTACAGACTTCTGAGCCATCCCCCATAGTCCAAGATGCACTGTAGGAGGGCTCCAGAGTCTAACTGGCAAACTCCTGACAGTTGGTGGCTTCTAGAGAAGTGTGAGAGTTAATGTGGATGGAAACCATACTGGCATATATTTGAGTGCTTAGTCACCAAGCATACTGGAATATGACCTGGCCTCATCTTACACAGGCCTTTGCATGCAATCACGATGGCTCTGTATTTGTGAGAGCAATGACTCTGTCATGTCTTGAGATCACAATTTCACTCTTGGCATCTGCAGCCTCAGACTCATAAAATCTTTTTAAATGCTCCCTGCAATGGTACCTGAGTCTTGAAGAGAGGGCTACAAATATCCCATTGCACATACTCTCATTTTTTTTCCAGGATGACCAGTTTTGAATGTCTTTTTTAAACATAATCTACTGCACCAAGGTCTCTGAGGAGGTCTGAGAACTGCACTAATCTGTAGTAATCGAGGTATGAATGTAGAGTGAAGCTTCATACTTCATTCATTTAACAAAATAATAGTATGAGGTTCAATACTGGGGCCTTGGAACTCCATAACCATGTGTTCTCGACAAAGCTTACAGCAGCAGGCATGTGTTGCTTTCTGTAGAGTAGACCCTAAATTCACTCTTAAGGAGCTGATTATTCCCAGAAAGTTTGTACCACTATTGCATTCATGGACATATCTTTCTAGGTTGTTCATTAATATAGTATGCAATATTCTTAGTTTGGTACGACGACTGATGATCCTCCCAGGAGCACACCATGTAGGCTAGAGCAAAGGATGAAATACTGGGACTAAACTGGGAACTAGGATTTAGGACTTTGTTGAAGTTAGAGATCATTACTGCAAGGCAAAGATTTCAGGCTACTATGGTGGCACTGCCTAAGGCTCATGATTTACACGCTACAGGATATGAAAACAGAAATATTGGGATGTATGTGGAATATCCAATAGACTAGGCCCTGGAAGAGAACACAGAAAGTTTGTGTATAGAGAGGGGTAGTATATTCAACATCTAGTCCTGTGCCTGTGGATAGGGCAAGTACTAGTGGCACTCTAATTGTTCCTTATAGCACTGAAATTGGGGGTGTATGAGATTTGGGACCATGATGAAGCCTGAAGGCCTCTGCTCTGAAGTATAAGTTGTTTGTCTAGGCTGGGGTACTGGTATAGATTCAGCAGGATGTGCAAAAACATTTATGATGAGTATGTTAGGGATAATTAACAGGCCTGACTCTGGAGAGGTCATGGGGAATCTGAGTACAGAGTTGGGTTGTATAGGCAGCACACAGTGTTCTGTGGCTAAGTGTTGTAACAGGAACTTCATGCAGGAACCAAGATCTTACCTATAGCAAAGAAGAACATGAAGCAAAGGATTTCGGACATTGACAAAAGTTAGAAGTCACTACAAGGATGGGTGGTGGTGGTGCATGACTTTAATCATAGCACTTGGGAGGCAGAGGCAGGAGGATCTCTGTAAGTGTGAAGCCAACCTGGTCTACAGAGCTAGTGCACACATAGACTTCAAAGTTACATAGAGAAGCCTTCCCTCAGATTAAAAATAGATAGATAGATAGACAGATAGGTAGATATAAGTAAGTCATTGCGAGTGAGAACAAGCACTATTCTAGGGATGCCACTAGATGGTCTGGACTCCACTAGTTTGGGAAAACAATTATCTTTGCAGAAGGGTGCATACCTCTATCGACTTTATAGGAGGATATGGACAGTCTGGGCATGTGTGCAAGAACGTTGAGTGCAGAGGGAGCCTAGCTGTTCACTAAAGCATAGTAGAAGTTGTAGGGCCTAAGCTTGTCTGCACACATTCAATCCTGTAGATGCCTAAAGCTCACAAATGGAAGGCAAGTGTGTTTCTAGTAGGTCAGGCTGCATGTGGAAAAACAAGTATTCAGGTTTGTGTTGGTTATTACTCACTAGGCTAAACCCTGGAGGTCGAGCATGTGGGATGTCTAGGGACAAAGATAGGTGGCTTAATCATTTAAATGTCACTTGTGATTGAATGAAGGTAGAATGGTTCAAGTTGAGAGTATGGAAGTTGGATATAGCACAAAGGAATAGGCTAGGACAAGGTCAGTTGGAGGAACCAGAGTCTGCAGAAGCCTAGAGCCATCAAGTACAAGGAACTCATAGCCACACTAGTCATGGTCACTGGATGTTCGACCATTCTAGTTACGCCAGAAAATAAAATGTCAGATAGGGATGTAAACACCAGGCTCACCCAGGAGGAGACCACAGGAAGTCTGTGTATTTATTGGTGTATTTTATGTGTCACAAGGCTTTCTGAAAGTAGATGTGGGTAGACAGGGCTAGGGTACATCCCTATGGGAGCATAGATGTAGGCTACAGCCAAGGACAAAATGCTTGGCATAGGCTAGGGCCAAGGAATGGGGACCTTGTTGAATTCTAGGGGTCATTACAGCAAGGCTAGGAGTCCAGACATCTGTGCCAAACTGCATGCAGCATGGGATTTATGTTTTGCATGACATGAAAACAGAAATATTGGGTTGTGTTCGGAGTTTCAGTAACTAGACTCTGGGGAGTGGATGGGAAGTTTGTGTATAGAGTGCCATGGTATAGTGAACATCTAGTCCTGTGGCCATAGATAGGACAACTATTGTAGAAATACTAAATGTTAACTATAGCACATGAATAGATGGAGGGCTGTGCTGGGGTGTGAGATTTTACACCCTACTGAATCCAAGAGGCACCTGTTATGTGTTATAGTTTGTCTATGTAGGCTAGAGTACTGTGATCAATTCAGCAAGTTGTAGAAAATCATGTATGATGAGTACATTTGGTGTTAGTCTACAGGCTCGACTCTGGGGAGTACATGGGTATTCTGGGTAATCTGGGCATTAAGTTGTGTTGTATAGGTAGCCTAGAGTGTCCTGTGTGTAAGTGTTGTTTCAGGAGATTCATGCAGGACACTATATGTTGCATTCAGCCTAAGAGACCATGGTGGGACTAAGATGGAACAAAGGATTTGGAACCCTACCAACAGCTAGAAGTCACTACTATTGAAATCTAGGGATGACACTGGATGTTCCATCCAGTCTGGACTCCACTGGATTAGAAAAACGATGATAGGCTGCAGAGCAGTGCTCTGAAATCTAGACGATGGAGGAGTATTCTGATAGTCTGGGGATAGAATGGTCATGTAGGGCAGCCACAACTCCTCTGGTTCTATGAGAGACTGATAGTCTTTGTGGGAATCTAGATGCTGTCAACAGCACAGAAAAAGTTGATGGGTCTAAGAATGCCGGAGATTGCTATAGAGGCAGCTGGAGAAGACCAGGACACTGGCTGTTGCAACTTGGGTAGATCAAGCCCTCTATGTACAAAGTACTGAGTGGGTAACTAAACTAAACAAGTTAAAACCTGGGAAGACATAGAAAATCTGAATAAGGAATAATGCTCTATACTGTACCTAAAGTGTCCCGTGGATGTATTAGTGCAGGGTAAGTGCTAGCAAAGACTAAATATTCACGACAGAAAAGGAGGATTCCTGAGAATAGTCTGAGCTGAGTTATTTGGGACCATACTCCCTAGAAGACCCTTGAATCAAGAGGCAAACAGCCAGATTATGCAGGGGTGCTGGCTGTTAAACTCAAGCTAGATGCAGATGGATATGTAAAACAAGTATTGGTTGGTGGCTTATATAAGAAGCCAGTTCCTGGCGGAGAACATTAGGAATGTGGTAGAGTAGGGTGCTGCAGGTAACACAGAGGGTACTGTGGGTGGGTGAAGGTAGCAACTTGTCTGCTGCATGTATGTCGGCAATCGCACACGTGGAAGGCCAAGATATGGGATTTCCGAAATTATAGAAGCCTAGATATTGCTACTTAGGTGATCAAACTAAATTTGTATAATGACTTTGGGAAAGAGGCTAGATCCAGATAGAGATAGAATATGAAATATCTGGTTGTGAGGGAGTGAGTACTTACCAGGCCATACCATGGTGGAGGACTCAGGAATACAGAATTTGGATTCGGGTAAGATAGTTAGCAAAATGAGTACTATATGTAGATTCAAGCAGCGCAGGTCCTTGTAGGACAATGTATGTTGGTTGGAGGACAGGAGTAGATGCTGGGATTCGGCCCTCACATTTGGAACTCTGTTGAATCCTGTGAGCATTACTACAACATGCAAGAATATCAGTGGCAAAAACTAGACTTGGACACTTGTAGTGACTTATGATCTGTTTGTTGGCATATGGGGAAATGCTATCTGGTAGGGGAAATATTCTGGGCTTGGTC
Source organism: Microtus oregoni (assembly GCF_018167655.1). Lineage (NCBI taxonomy): Eukaryota > Metazoa > Chordata > Mammalia > Rodentia > Cricetidae > Microtus > Microtus oregoni. The sequence goes on along the minus strand of NW_024544270.1, from coordinate 32,346 downwards.
TTTGGGGAAGATATGGAAAGTCTGGATTGGAAATGGAGTTGTGAAAGCAGGGCAACTATTTCATGCATGGGTGTAGGTGTGATAAATTCAGGGGAGCCTAACTGTTGACTATACCAAAGAAGGTGTTGCTGGACCTAGTCTTGGCTGAAGGCATTGAAAACCTTCACAGGCCTAAAATTTGCAAATGCAAGGCACATGAGGCAGCTGTAAGTCAGACAGCATGTGGAAAATCAAATATTCACTTGTGTGTTGTGGGTTACTCAATTGGCTAATGTTGGGTCCTGGTGGTTGTGGGATGTCTGGTTATATAATGAAGTGGTTTAGGCATCGGAATCATCCTGCAGATGGATTCAGGTAGGATGGTTACTGTTGGGAATGTAGATGCTGGATACAGCACAAAAGAATGTGCTAGGACAAGGCCAGTTGGAGGGAAAATGCCAGCAGAAGCTTAGAACTATCTATCAAAGCACGGTAGGACTAAGATGGAGCCTAGGGTTTGGAACTCAGCAAACAGCTAAAAGTCACTGTAAGTGTGAGAAAACAGCTCTTTTAGAGTTCTCACTGGATGTTTCATCAGGTCTGGACTCTACTGGAGTAGGAAAAGAATTATCTGCTCGAAAGGTGCACTTACTTCTCTTGGCATTGTAGAAGGATTTGGACAGTCTTGGCATGCTGTGATATTATGTAGTCAGCCAGAGATCCTGTGGTTTGATGAGGTTGGGGTTGTCTCAGTGGGAATGTATATGTTGTCTACAGCACAGGAGGATTTGATGGGACTAGGAATCCTATATGCTATGAATATGTTTTATTACCATTGGTTATTCAAGAAGATGCTTTGGGCAATCGATTAGTAGAATATAGCCAGGCAGGAAATCTGAACAGAGATATAGAGAGAAAGTAGGCAGAGTCAGGGAGATGCCATGTAGCTGCTGAAGGAGAAAACCAGCAGCTACCAGTGAGAGTCTTACTGGTATGTATCATAATGATACATAGATATACAAAAGGGAATCCCACATCAATATGAGCTATGTTTGGAGGGATGTGGAAAAACAGTATTTGGAACAGGAAATATTCACTAGGTTCGAACTTTAGGAGGACACGATAACTTTTCATAAGGAGTGGGGTTATTCCATTAGCCAGTACAGGTATGATAAGTGTTGGGGAACTCTCAGTGTTGGCTACAGAATAGTAGTAGCTGGTGGGATCATGCTGTGTTTTGAGATTTGTGTCCCTAAAACATGCCACAAATCACTACTGCAGAGTGCAAGGGTCCATTCTTTGATGGGACAGGGACTATTCAATCTAGGATAAATTCCACTGAATATGGAAAACCAATTACAGAGTATGGATATCTTCACCTGGATAAATCCTGGAGGGGGACATAGGAAGTCTGTGTATGGTGTGAAGAGGTATGGGCAACTCTAAGACCCCTGTTGGTTTATCTAAATAGGATTATATCTGGCTGTAGCCCAGATGTTCTCTATAATATAGGAAAAATGTTCTAAATAGGCTGCAACATGTTGAAGCCTAAAATTCACTACTATAAGGCAAGGAGTCCAGACCAAGATTGAACATTTCTTATGGTTTCCAGGTTATACATAACAGAATGTTAAAAATCAAGTGTCTAATACTGTGTGATATTCTCAATAGGCTAGACACCAGAAGATAGGAGAACCCTGGTTATGGACTGGGCTTATGTTGGTTGTAGAAAGCCTCCTTAGGTGAGTGAGTATATTAAAGGAGGCTGTATGCTCACCACAGTAAAAGAGATATTGAGGCTAGGCTGGGTCACCTGACTTGGGATAAGGTGGAAGACTGGAGGCCATGATTTGTTGCTACACATCCAGACAAGATATGGACACTGGTTTGCGTATATTCATTAGGTACAGAAGAATGTGGAGATGCAAGTATTCGTGTGTGTGTGTGTGTGTGTGTGTGTATGTGTGTGTGAGTGTGTGTGTGTACGGTCAACAGGCTAAGCCATGGAGTAGGAATGTTATTTGGGAATGATTTTAGGGAAGACATTCAAGATACTAGCCAAAGATTGAGGCGGACATTTTGGACTAAACCATTGACAGGGATAGCATTGTTGAAGAATTTGGAGAAGCAAATGATCTGTCATGTGTTCTACCACAACAAAGGTAGATATGTAAAAAAGTTTGAGGTGGAAAATTTGCCTTAGAGTTATTAAACAAAGTCTCCATCTAAACCCAAACTCTCTTTGCCTTCTCAATATCTTCCCCCTATCATCAAAGTGTCAGGAGTGGTACAGTCCACTATTTGTTCCTTCCTTCCCCAGGCATTCTTGTGGGTCAGAACCAGGCTTTGTGATGTCAGAGCACAAGCTCACCTACTATTGGTCGAGACCTTGATGATGACTCAGGTCTGAGGGTGTGGCCTTCCCTACTCTGCCAGTTGTTCACAGCCCCTCGAGGGAGAAACAACACGCACTCACGCGACTTGGTGATGGAGACTCTAGCAAAGGAACCTAAGGAATCACTGTCCGACATGGACCTCCCAACATCCAGTAGTAATGTTCCGATGGCAGCGAACGGGCCAGTCCCTATGGTGAAGACAAAGGCAGCTCTAAAGCAGTATCCACCTTACATGTCGTGCGGAAAGGTGAGTTGACGAACCCTACTGGAGCTCCCTCCTCTACTCATTTACTCTTACCTAAAGTCTCTACCTCTTTCCTTCCTGGCATAAATCCCTTATCAATTCTCACCTCTTCTGACAAAGTGTCCTTCACATGCCTCTCCTGACTTCTCCCTGTATTAACTAATTCTTGTGTTCACCTCTTGCCATTCCAGGCACACAAGAAAAGCAAACACCGGAAGCACTCCTCAAAGAAGAGGAACAAGAGAAAGAGGGAGGCCGAAGAGGCAGCTGCCCTCGAACGGAAGAAAATCAAAGTGAAAGCTGTTACTGCAATGCCTGAACCTAAGGAGGAGGAGCCTGAAAAGGAAGCCGAGGTGCACACTACTGGAGAAGCAAGCGTGGTCGCAGCAGCCGATGAGGGGGAGAGCCAATAAGATGGCTATCATGAAGACGGGGAATGCCCAAATATGACAAAGAAAATTGCATTGGTATAAATTTCTTAAATTGAAAATAAATTCAATTTAGTTGAAAAGCTATGTGTCTTTTACAGTGACTAAAGGCGAAACCAGGAAAGGGAAGGAAAAATGATGGTTATAGGAGAAGAGAGGGAAGATGGGTGGGTGAATGGCAATGGAGAGATTTGTTCTTCACTAGGTTTGGGACAGTCATAGTGGGTTCATGGAAAGAGGGGGAGTTTGGGTTGGTAGAAGACAAGGGAGGGATTTGGGTCTACAAAGGTTTGGGCATTAATTGTGGGTGCATAAAAGAGGCGAGTTTGTGTGGGAAGAAGACAAGGGAGGGATTAGGGTCTCCAAAATTTTGTGGCTTTAATGGTGAGAGCATGGAAAGAGAGGGAGTTTTGGTGGGTAGGAGACAAGGGAGGGATTTGTGTCTCCAAAGGTTTGGGCATCAATGGTGGGTGCATGGAAGACGGGGAGTTTGGGTGGGAAGAAGACAAGGGAGGGATTTGGGTCTCCAAAGTTTTGGGGCAGTAATGGTGAGGGCATGAAAAGAAAGGGAGTTTGGGTGGGAAGATGACAAGGGAGGGATTTGGGTCTCCAAAGAATTGGTCATCAATGGTGGGTGCATGGAAGAGGGGGAGTTAGGGTGGGTAGAAGACAAGGAAGGGATTTGTGTCTCCAAAGAATTTGGGCAGTACTGGTGAGTGCATGAAAAGAAAGGGAACTTGGGTTGGTAGAAGACAAGGGAGGGATTTGTGTCTCCAAAGGTTTGGGCATCACTTGTGGGTGCATGGAAGAAAGGGAGTTTGGGTGTGTAGGAGAAAAGGGAGGGATTTGTGTTTTTAAAGGTTTGGGCATCAAGGATGGGTGCATGGAAGAGGGGGAGTTTGGGTGGGAAGAAGAAAAGGGAGGGATTTTTGTCTCCAAACGTTTGGGCATCATCGGTGGGTGCCTGGATGAGGGGGATTTTGGGGCAGTAATGGTGAGTGCATGAAAATAAAGGGAGCATGGGTGGGTAGAAGACAAGGGAGGGATTTGGGTCTCCAAAGGTTTGGGCAGCAATGGTGGGTGCATGAAAGTGGGGATGTTTGGGTTGGAAGAAGACAAGGTTGGGATTTGGGTCTCCAAAGGTTTGGGCAACAATGGAGGGTGCATGGAAGAGGGGGAGTTCGGGTGGGAAGAAGACAAGGTTGGGATTTGGGTCTCCAAAGGTTTGGGAAACAATGGTGGGTGCATGGAAGAGGGGGAATTTGTGTGGGTAGAAGACAAGGGAGGGATTTGTGTCTCCAAAATTTTGGGGCAGTAATGGTGACAGCTTGGAAAGAGTGGGAATATGGGTGGGTAATACCAGGGAAGGGAGTTCGATCTCATATACTTTGGAGAGTGTAATGATGGGTAAATGATAAGAGATATTTGGGTGGGTACATGACAAGGGAAGGATTTGATTCTCAAATACTCAGGTGGCAGAAATCATGAATATCTGTTAAGAGAGGAGTTTGGGTTATTATATGAAGGGTGGGATTAGGGTCTCAGAAAGATGGGGTCAGAAATGGTGGATATATAGCAACAGAGGGTGTATGCTGGGTAAATGACAAGGGAGGGATTTGGGTCTTATACACTTTAGGGGCAGCAATGGTGAGTATGTAGCAAGAGAAATACGTTGGATGGGCATACGACAATGGAGAGATTAGGGTCTCACAAAGCTGGTGGCAAAATGATGGGTATATGCCCAGAGAGGAGTTTGGGTAGCTGTATGACCAGGGGGTGTTTGGGTCTCTTAAGTTTTGGGGCAGAAATAAATGGTATATTTCATGAAACAGAGTTTGGGTGGGTATATGTCAAGAGAGGGGGTTTTGTTGGGCTTATAAACATGGATATATTTGGGTCTGACATGTTTGGGGGAAGAAATGGTGGTTACATCACAAGACAGGAAATTGTGTGGTTACATGAAAATAGAAGAATTTTCAGTGGGCATATGGCAAGAGAAGGATTTGGGTCACAGCAGGATGGGGGCAGACATGGTGGATATATGGCTAGCGAGGGAGTTTGGGTGAGTACATGACATGGGGCAGATTGGGCCATCACAACGTTTGGGGGAAGAAATGGTGGAAACATTATAAGAGAGAGTATTAGGTTTGGTGTATGGCTAAGGAGGAATGAGTGTCTTGGAAGGATGGGTCCAGAAATAGTGGGTACATGGCGAGAGAGGGAGTTCACTTGGTTGAATGAAAGGGAGAGATTTGTGTCTGATAAGGTTTTAGGGAAGAAATATTGGCTATATGGCAAGAGAGGTAGTGTGGATAGGCAGATGACAAAGGAGGGATGTGGTCTCATAAGGATGAAGGCAGCAACAGTTTGGAGAGAGAGAGAGAGAGAGAGAGAGAGAGAGAGAGAGAGAGAGAGAGAGATTGGGTTGGTATATCATATGGGAGAGATTATGGTTTTTCAAAGTTTGATGGCAGATAAACAATTTTCATGAATTTACGATAAAGATGGATTTGATTGCGTGTATTGTATGAACCACACCTTGAACTCAAATTTCAAGTTGAGGCCTAGAAAATTGATTTAGGTGGGTATATGACACAGAAGACTCTTTGGTGTTGAAGATGGAAAATCTGACATTTTGTATACTATAGGGATAGAGGCCAGAAAAGGAATATGGTTTGATATATAAAAAGAAGAAAATTTGGGTTAGCATATGACAAAGAAGGGACTTTGGTTCCCACAGATTTGAGGGTCATACCACACATGCACTGTAAGACTCATAGAGGTAATTATGGAGCATTGAATCCAAATTGCTACATTTATCTAATCTCATAGATACGGATGAAGAAGACTGTGCTCCACCATCCATGTATTTTGCAAGATCCGGGCAAAACTTCACAGTATGAATGTCTCAACCTATCTGAGGTGAAGTGTGTGAGTGACAGTTATCCCACAAATAGCTGTTATGTTTCCTGTTTGGCAACTTTTTTTGAATGTTGGTTTTATACCTCACCATCCAATGTAAGTAAGGAAATCTCCCCAGGAGCAATAATCACCCAGCAAACTCAAATCTACTGATCACATCTCAGTGAAAGGAATGGTAATTTGAAGTGACAGGTTTACCCTTGGTTATGCTTTATAAAAAATTTGTGTTTTAATAGGGCTTTTAGAATGGGCTGCTTACATAACAGGCCTAGCAGAAATGAGGATATACTAATGAGACAATTGTGTAGCTTGATCTATCAGAACAGTCAAATCATTGACTTCAACGTAATGAGTATTTCTACAGAAATCTCATGCCAGGTAAAGCAATGTTCTCTACCCAAAGGAAAACCTTGTCTTCTTAAAGAGATTTCACACAATTCCTACTATCAAACCACCTTGCCAGATAAGACTAACAATTAGACAATGATGGGTGAGCTAAGGGAGGGTAGATGCCACCTCCTGACCACAACTGCTTATATGTCAATACCCTGTCCCTCTAGCTAAACTCTAATCTCAGTTCAGGACTTCAAGATGCAAGAGACTTGAAAGGGTCTCTGGATCTCTTTATCACTAGTTAATTGGATGTTTGCCTATAATTTTAGGAAATTAATTCATGATCATCATGTCAGGATTCAGGCAAACATGGCACTGGGCCTGTTGTTGAGTCCATACCAACTGATTCATCAGTAGTAGGTAGAGAGAGAGAGAGAGAGAGAGAGAGACGAGGCCTGATGTGGGAATGTAAACCTCAAAACCCACCCTCAGTGACATATATTATCCACAAAGGCTATATGCATTCCAGCATGGTCACACCTTCTAATTTCCCAAACAGTTGCACTTCTTGGTAACTAAGTAAGTATTCAAGTACATGAGAGCCTGTTTTTCATTCCCTTTCATTAACTGTCACATTTCTCTAGAAGCCACCAACTGTCAGTAGTTTGTCAGTTAGAGGTACAGACTTCTGAGCCATCCCCCATAGTCAAAGATGCACTGTAGGAGGGCTCGAGAGTCTAACTGGCAAACTCCTGACAGTTGGTGGCTTCTAGAGAAGTGTGAGAGTTAATGTGGATGGAAACCATACTGGCATATATTTGAGTGCTTAGTCACCAAGCATACTGGAATATGACCTGGCCTCATCTTACACAGGCCTTTGCATGCAATCACGATGGCTCTGTATTTGTGAGAGCAATGACTCTGTCATGTCTTGAGATCACAATTTCACTCTTGGCATCTGCAGCCTCAGACTCATAAAATCTTTTTAAATGCTCCCTGCAATGGTACCTGAGTCTTGAAGAGAGGGCTACAAATATCCCATTGCACATACTCTCATTTTTTTTCCAGGATGACCAGTTTTGAATGTCTTTTTTAAACATAATCTACTGCACCAAGGTCTCTGAGGAGGTCTGAGAACTGCACTAATCTGTAGTTATCGAGATATGAATGTAGAGTGAAGCTTGATACTTCATTCATTTAACAAAATAATAGTATGAGGTTCAATACTGGGGCCTTGGATCTCCATAACCATATGTTCTCGACAAAGCTTACAGCAGCAGGCATGTGTTGCTTTCTATAGAGTAGACCTTAAATTCACTCTTAAGGAGCTGATTATTCCCAGAAAGTTTGTACCACTATTGCATTCATGGACATATCTTTCTAGGTTGTTCATTAATATAGTATGCAATATTCTTAGTTTGGTACGACGACTGATGATCCTCCCAGGAGCACACCATGTAGGCTAGAGCAAAGGATGAAATACTGGGACTAAACTGGGAACTAGGATTTAGGACTTTGTTGAAGTTAGAGATCATTACTGCAAGGCAAAGATTTCAGGCTACTATGGTGGCACTGCCTAAGGCTCATGATTTACACGCTACAGGATATGAAAACAGAAATATTGGGATGTATGTGGAATATCCAATAGACTAGGCCCTGGAAGAGAACACAGAAAGTTTGTGTATAGAGAGGGGTAGTATAGTCAACATCTAGTCCTGTGCCTGTGGATAGGGCAAGTACTAGTGGCACTCTAATTGTTCCTTATAGCACTGAAATTGGGGGTGTATGAGATTTGGGACCATGATGAAGCCTGAAGGCCTCTGCTCTGAAGTATAAGTTGTTTGTCTAGGCTGGGGTACTGGTGTAGATTCAGCAGGATGTGCAAAAACATTTATGATGAGTATGTTAGGGATAATTAACAGGCCTGACTCTGGAGAGGTCATGGGGAATCTGAGTACAGAGTTGGGTTGTATAGGCAGCACACAGTGTTCTGTGGCTAAGTGTTGTAACAGGAACTTCATGCAGGAACCAAGATCTTACCTATAGCAAAGAAGAACATGAAGCAAAGGATTTTGGACATTGACAAAAGTTAGAAGTCACTACAAGGATGGGTGGTGGTGGTGCATGACTTTAATCATAGCACTTGGGAGGCAGAGGCAGGAGGATCTCTGTGAGTGTGAAGCCAACCTGGTCTACAGAGCTAGTGCAAAAATAGACTTCAAAGTTACGTAGAGAAGCCTTCTCTCGAATTAAAAATAGATAGATAGATAGACAGATAGGTAGATATAAGTAAGTCATTGCGAGGGAGAACAAGCACTATTCTAGGGATGCCACTAGATTGTCTGGACTCCACTAGTTTGGGAAAACAATTATCTCTGCAGAAGGGTGCATACCTCTATAGTCTTTGTAGGAGGATATGGACAGTCTGGGCATGTGTGCAAGAACGTTGAGTGCAGAGGGAGCCTAGCTGTTCACTAAAGCATAGTAGAAGTTGCTGGGCCTAAGCTTGTCTGCACACATTCAAACCTGTAGATGCCTAAAGCTCGCAAATGGAAGGCAAATGTGGTTCTAGTAGGTCAGGCTGCATGTGCAAAAAACAAGTATTCATGTTTGTGTTGGTTATTACTCACTAGGCTAAACCCTGGAGGCCGAGCATGTGGGATGTCTAGGGACAAAGATAGGTGGCTTAATCATTTAAATGTCACTTGTGATTGAATGAAGGTAGAATGGTTCAAGTTGAGAGTATGGAAGTTGGATATAGCACAAAGGAATAGGCTAGGACAAGGTCAGTTGGAGGAACCAGAGTCTGCAGAAGCCTAGAGCCATCAAGTACAAGGAACTCATAGCCACACTAGTCATGGTCACTGGATGTTCGACCATTCTAGTTACGCCAGAAAATAAAATGTCAGATAGGGATGTAAACTCCAGGCTCACCCAGGAGGAGACCACAGGAAGTCTGTGTATTTATTGGTGTATTTTATGTGTCACAAGGCTTTCTGAAAGTAGATGTGGGTAGACAGGGCTAGGGTACATCCCTATGGGAGCATAGATGTAGGCTACAGCCAAGGACAAAATGCTTGGCATAGGCTAGGGCCAAGGAATGGGGACCTTGTTGAATTCTAGGGGTCATTACAGCAAGGCTAGGAGTCCAGACATCTGTGCCAAACTGCGTGCAGCATGGGATTTATGTTTTGCATGACATGAAAACAGAAATATTGGGTTGTGTTTGGAGTTTCAGTAACTAGACTCTGAAGGGTGGATGGGAAGTTTGTGTATAGAGTGCCATGGTATAGTGAACATCTAGTCCTATGGCCATAGATAGGACAACTATTGTAGAAAAACTAAATGTTAACTATAGCACATAAATAGATGGAGGGGCTGTGCTGGGGTGTGAGATTTTACACCCTACTGAATCCTAGAGGCACCTGTTATGTGTTATAGGTTGTCTATGTAGGCTAAAGTACTGTGATCAATTCAGCAAGTTGTAGAAAATCATGTATGATGAGTACATTTGGTGTTAGTCTACAGGCTTGACTCTGGGGAGTACATGGGTATTCTGGGAAATCTGGGTATTAAGTTGTGTTGTATAGGTAGCCTAGAGTGTCCTGTGTGTAAGTGTTGTTACAGGAGATTCATGCAGGACACTATATGTTGCATTCAGCCTAAGAGACCATGGTGGGACTTAGATGGAACAAAGGATTTGGAACCCTACCAACAGCTAGAAGTCACTACTATTGAAATCTAGGGATGACACTGGATGTTCCATCCAGTCTGGACTCCACTGGATTAGAAAAACAATGATAGGATGCAGAGCAGTGCTCTGAAATCTAGACGATGGAGGAGTATTCTGATAGTCTGGGGATAGAATGGTCATGTAGGGCAGCCACAACTCCTCTGGTTCTATGAGAGACTGATAGTCTTTGTGGGAATCTAGATGCTGTCAACAGCACAGAAAAAGTTGATGGGTCTAAGAATGCCGGAGATTGCTATGGAGGCAGCTGGAGAAGACAAGGACACTGGTTGTTGCAACTTGGGTAGATCAAGCCCTCTATGTACAAAGTACTGAGTGGGTAACTAAAGTCAACAAGTTAAAACCTGGGAAGACATAGAAAATCTGAATAAGGAATAATGTTCTATATTGTACCTAAAGTGTCCCGTGGATGTACTAGTGTGGGGTAAGTGCTAGCAAAGCCTAGATGTTCACGACAGAACAGGAGGATTCCTGAGAATAGTCTGAGCTGAGTTATTTGGGACCATACTCCCGAGAAGACCCTTGAATCAAGAGGCAAACAGCCAGATTATGCAGGGGTGCTGGCTGTTAAACTCAAGCTAGATGCAGATGGATATGGTAAACAAGTATTGGTTGGTGGCATATATAAGAAGCCAGTTCCTGGAGGAGAACATTAGGAATGTGGTGGAGTAGGGTGCTGCAGGTAACACAGAGGGTACTGTGGGAGGGTGAAGGTAGCAACTTGTCTGCTGCATGTATGTCGGCAATCGCACACGTGGAAAGCCAAGATATGGGATTTCCGAAATTATAGAAGCCTAGATATTGCTACTTAGGTGATCAAACTAAATTTGTATAATGACTTTGGGAAAGAGGCTAGATCCAGGTAGAGATAGAATATGAAATATCTGGTTGTGAGGGAGTGAGTACTTACCAGGCCATACCATGTTGGAGGACTCAGGAATACAGAATTTGGATTCGGGTAAGATAGTTAGCAAAATGAGTACTATATGTAGATTCAAGCAGCGCAGGTCCTTGTAGGACAATGTATGTTGGTTGGAGGACAGGAGTAGATGCTGGGATTCGGCCCTCGCATTTGGAACTCTGTTGAATCCTGTGAGCATTACTACAACATGCAAGAATATCAGTGGCAAAAACTAGACTTGGACACTTGTAGTGACTTATGATCTGTTTGTTGGCATATGGGGAAACACTATCTGGTAAGGGAAATATTCTGGGCTTGGTCTTTGGGGATGATATGGAAAGTCTGGATTGGAAATGGAGTTGTGAAAGCAGGGCAACTATTTCATGCATGGGTGTAGGTGTGTTAAATTCAGGGGAGCCTAACTGTTGACTATACCAAAGAAGGAGTTGCTGGACCTAGTCTTGGCTGAAGGCTTTGAAAACCTTCACAGGCCTAAAATTTGCAAATGCAAGGCACATGAGGCAGCTGTAAGTCAGACAGCATGTGGAAAATCAAATATTCACTTGTGTGTAGTGGGTTACTCAATTGGCTAAAGTTGGGTCCTGGTGGTTGTGGGATGTCTGGTTATATAATGAAGTGGTTTAGGCATCGGAATCATCCTGCAGATGGATTCAGGTAGGATGGTTACTGTTGGGAATGTAGATGCTGGATACAGCACAAAAGAATGTGCTAGGACAAGGCCAGTTGGAGGGAAAGTGCCAGCAGAAGCTTAGAACTATCTATCAAAGCACGGTAGGACTAAGATGGAGCCTAGGGTTTGGAACTCAGCAAACAGCTAAAAGTCACTGTAAGTGTGAGAAAACAGCTCTTTTAGAGTTCTCACTGGATGTTTCATCAGGTCTGGACTCTACTGGAGTAGGAAAAGAATTATCTGCTCGAAAGGTGCACTTACTTCTCTTGGCATTGTAGAAGGATTTGGACAGTCTTGGCATGCTGTGATATTATGTAGTCAGCCAGAGATCCTGTGGTTTGATGAGGTTGGGGTTGTCTCAGTGGGAATGTATATGTTGTCTACAGCACAGGAGGATTTGATGGGACTAGGAATCCTCTATGCTATGAATATGTTTTATTACCATTGGTTATTCAAGAAGATGCTTTGGGCAATCGATTAGTAGAATATAGCCAGGCAGGAAATCTGAACAGAGATATAGAGAGAAAGTAGGCAGTGTCATGGAGATGCCATGTAGCTGCTGAAGGAGAAAACCAGCAGCTACCAGTGAGAGCCTTACTGGTATGGATCATAATGATACATAGATATACAAAAGGGAATCCCACATCAATATGAGCTATGTTTGGAGGGATGTGGAAAAACAGTATTTGGAACAGGAAATATTCACTAGGTTCGAACTTTAGGAGGACACGATAACTTTTCATAAGGAGTGGGGTTATTCCATTAGCCAGTACAGGTATGATAAGTGTTGGGGAACTCTCAGTGTTGGCTACAGAATAGTAGTAGCTGGTGGGATCATGCTGTGTTTTGAGATTTGTGTCCCTAAAACATGCCACAAATCACTACTGCAGAGTGCAAGGGTCCATTCTTTGATGGGACAGGGACTATTCAATGTAGGATAAATTCCACTGAATATGGAAAACCAATTACAGAGTATGGATATCTTCACCTGGATAAATCCTGGAGGGGGACATAGGAAGTCTGGGTATGGTGTGAAGAGGTATGGGCAACTCTAAGACCCCTGTTGGTTTATCTAAATAGGATTATATCTGGCTGTAGCCCAGATGTTCTCTATAATATAGGAAAAATGTTCTAAATAGGCTGCAACATGTTGAAGCCTAAAATTCACTACTATAAGGCAAGGAGTCCAGACCAAGATTGAACATTTCTTATGGTTTCCAGGTTATACATAACAGAATGTTAAAAATCAAGTGTCTAATACTGTGTGATATTCTCAATAGGCTAGACACCAGAAGATAGGAGAACCCTGGTTATGGACTGGGCTTATGTTGGTTGTAGAAAGCCTCCTTAGGTGAGTGAGTATATTAAAGGAGGCTGTATGCTCACCACAGTAAAAGAGATATTGAGGCTAGGCTGGGTCACCTGACTTGGGATAAGGTGGAAGCCTGGAGGCCATGATTTGTTGCTACACAGCCAGACAAGATATGGACACTGGTTTGCGTATATTCATTAGGTACAGAGGAATGTGGAGATGCAAGTATTCGTGTGTGTGTGTGTGTGTGTGTGTGTGTGTATGTGTGTGTGAGTGTGTGTGTGTGTACGGTCAACAGGCTAAGCCATGGAGTAGGAATGTTGTTTGGGAATGATTTTAGGGAAGACATTCAAGATACTAGCCAAAGATTGAGGCGGACATTTTGGAATAAACCATTGACAGGGATAGTATTGTTGAAGAATTTGGAGAAGCAAATGATCTGTCATGTGTTCTACCACAACAAAGGTAGATATGTAAAAAAGGTTGAGGTGGAAAATTTGCCTTAGAGTTATTAAACAAAGTCTCCATCTAAACCCAAACTCTCTTTGCCTTCTCAATATCTTCCCCCTATCATCAAAGTGTCAGGAGTGGTACAGTCCACTATTTGTTCCTTCCTTCCCCAGGCATTCTTGTGGGTCAGAACCAGGCTTTGTGATGTCAGAGCACAAGCTCACCTACTATTGGTCGAGACCTTGATGATGACTCAGGTCTGAGGGTGTGGCCTTCCCTACTCTGCCAGTTGTTCACAGCCCCTCGAGGGAGAAACAACAGGAGCTCACGCGACTTGGTGATGGAGAGTCTAGCAAAGGAACCTAAGGAATCACTGTCCGACATGGACCTCCCAACATCCAGTAGTGATGTTCCGATGGCAGCGAACGGGCCAGTCCTTATGGTGAAGACAAAGGCAGCTCTAAAGCAGTATCCACCTTACATGTCGTGCGGAAAGGTGAGTTGACGAACCCTACTGGAGCTCCCTCCTCTACTCATTTACTCTTACCTAAAGTCACTACCTCTCTCCTTCCTGGCATAAATCCCTTATCAATTCTCACCTCTTCTGACAAAGTGTCCTTCACATGCCTCTCCTGAGTTCTCTCTCTATTAACTAATTCTTGTGTTCACCTCTTGCCATTCCAGGCACACAAGAAAAGCAAACACCGGAATCACTCCTCAAAGAAGAGGAACAAGAGAAAGAGGGAGGCCGAAGAGGCAGCTGCCCTCGAACGGAAGAAAATCAAAGTGAAAGCTGTTACTGCAATGCCTGAACCTAAGGAGGAGGAGCCTGAAAAGGAAGCCGAGGTGCACACTACTGGAGAAGCAAGCGTGATCGTAGTAGCCGATGAGGGGGAGAGCCAATAAGATGGCTATCATGAAGACGGGGAATGCCCAAATATGACAAAGAAAATTGCATTGGTATAAATTTCTTAAATTGAAAATAAATTCAATTTAGTTGAAAAGCTATGTGTCTTTTACAGTGACTAAAGGCGAAACCAGGAAAGGGAAGGAAACATGATGGTTATAGGAGAAGAGAGGGAAGATGGGTGGGTGAATGGCAATGGAGAGATTTGTTCTTCACTAGGTTTGGGACAGTCATAGTGGGTTCATGGAAAGAGGGGGAGTTTGGGTTGGTAGAAGACAAGGGAGGGATTTGGGTCTACAAAGATTTGGGCATTAATTTTGGGTGCATAAAAGAGGCGAGTTTGTGTGGGAAGAAGACAAGGGAGGGATTAGGGTCTCCAAAATTTTGTGGCTTTAACGGTGAGAGCATGGAAAGAGAGGGAGTTTTGGTGGGTAGGAGACAAGGGAGGGATTTGTGTCTCCAAAGGATTTGGGCAGTAATGGTGAGTGCATGAAAAGAAAGGGAACTTGGGTTGGTAGAAGACAAGGGAGGGATTTGTGTCTCCAAAGGATTGGGCATCACTTGTGGGTGCATGGAAGAAAGGGAGTTTGGGTGTGTAGGAGACAAGGGAGGGATTTGTGTTTTTAAAGGTTTGGGCATCAATGATGGGTGCATGGAAGAGGGGGAGTTTGGGTGGGAAGAAGACAAGGGAGGGATTTTTGTCTCCAAACGTTTGGGCATCATTGGTGGGTGCCTGGATGAGGGGGATTTTGGGGCACTAATGGTGAGTGCATGAAAATAAAGGGGGCATGGGTGGGTAGAAGACAAGGGAGGGATTTGGGTCTCCAAAGGATTGGGCATCAATGGTGGGTGCATGAAAGTGGGGATGTTTGGGTTGGAAGAAGACAAGGGTGGGATTTGGGTCTCCAAAGGTTTGGGCAACAATGGTGGCTGCATGGAAGAGGGGGAGTTCGGGTGGGAAGAAGACAAGGGAGGGATTTGTGTTTCCATATGTTTGGAGCAGTAATGGTGAGTGCATGGAAAGAGAGGGAGTTTGGATGGGTAGAAGACAAGGGAGGGATTTGGGTCTCCAAAGAATTGGTCATCAATGGTGGGTGCATGGAAGAGGGGGAGTTAGGGTGGATAGAAGACAAGGAAGGGATTTGTGTCTCCAAAGGATTTGGGCAGTAATGGTGAGTGCATGAAAAGAAAGGGAACTTGGGTTGGTAGAAGACAAGGGAGGGATTTGTGTCTCCAAAGGTTTGGGCATCACTTGTGGGTGCATGGAAGAAAGGGAGTTTGGGTGTGTAGGAGACAAGGGAGGGATTTGTGTTTTTAAAGGTTTGGGCATCAATGATGGGTGCATGGAAGAGGGGGAGTTTGGGTGGGAAGAAGACAAGGGAGGGATTTTTGTCACCAAAAGTTTGGGCATCATTGGTGGGTGCCTGGACAAGGGGGATTTTGGGGCAGTAATGGTGAGTGCATGAAAAGAAAGGGAGAATGGGTGGGTAGAAGACAAGGGAGGGATTTGGGTCTCCAAAGGTTTGGGCAACAATGGTGGGTGCATGGAAGAGGGGGAGTTCGGGTGGGAAGAAGACAAGGTTGGGATTTGGGTCTCCAAAGGTTTGGGCAACAATGGTGGGTGCATGGAAGAGGGGAAGTTTGGGTGGGAAGAAGACAAGGGAGGGATTTGGGTTTCCATATGTTTGGAGCAGTAATGGTGAGTGCATGGAAAGAGAGGGAGTTTGGGTGGATAGAAGACACCGGAGGGATTTGGGTCTCCAAAGGTTTGGGCATCAATTGTGGGTGCATGGAAGAGAGGGAGTTTGGGTGGGTAGGAAAAAAGGGAGGGATTTGTGTCTCCAAAAGTTTGGGCATTAATGGTGGGTGCCTTGAAGAGGGGGATTTTGTGTGGGTAGAAGACATGGGAGGGATTTGTGTCTCCAAAATTTTGGGGCAGTAATGGTGAGAGCTTGGAAAGAGTGGGAATATGGGTGGGTAATGCCAGGCAAGGGAGCTGGATCTCATATACTTTGGAGAGTGTAATGATGGGTAAATGATAAGAGACATTTGGGTGGGTACATGACAAGGGAAGGATTTGATTCTCAAATACTCAGGTGGCAGAAATCATGAGTATCTGTTAAGAGAGGAATTTGGGTTATTATATGAAGGGTGGGATTAGGGTCTCAGAAAGATGGGGTCAGAAATGGTGGATATATAGCAACAGAGGGAGTATGCTGGGTAAATGACAAGGGAGGGATTTGGGTCTTATCCATTTAGGGGCAGCAATGGTGAGTATGTAGCAAGAGAAATACTTTGGATGGGCATACGACAATGGAGAGATTAGGGTCTCACAAAGCTGGTGGCAAAATGATGGGTATATGCCCAGAGAGGAGTTTGGGTAGCTGTATGACCAGGGGGTGTTTGGGTCTCTTAAGGTTTGTGGCAGAAATAATTGGTTTATTTCATGAAACAGAGTTTGGGTGGGTATATGTCAAGAGAGGGGGTTTTGTTGGGCTTATAAACATGGATATATTTGGGTCTGACATGTTTGGGGGAAGAAATGGTGGTTACATCACAAGACAGGAAATTGTGTGGTTACATGAAAATAGAAGAATTTTCAGTGGGCATATGGCAAGAGAAGGATTTGGGTCACAGCAGGATGGGGGCAGACATGGTGGATATATGGCTAGCGAGGGAGTTTGGGTGAGTACATGACATGGGGCAGATTGGGCCATCACAAAGTTTGGGGGAAGAAATGGTGGAAACATTATAAGAGAGAGTATTAGGTTTGGTGTATGGCTAAGGAGGAATGAGTGTCTTGGAAGGATGGGTCCAGAAATAGTGGGTACATGGCGAGAGAGGGAGTTCACTTGGTTGAATGAAAGGGAGAGATTTGTGTCTGATAAGGTTTTAGGGAAGAAATATTGGCTATATGGCAAGAGAGGTAGTGTGGATAGGCAGATGGCAAAGGAGGGATGTGGTCTCATAAGGATGAAGGCAGCAACAGTGGGGAGAGAGAGAGAGAGAGAGAGAGAGAGAGAGAGAGAGAGAGAGATTGGGTTGGTATATGATATGGGAGAGATTATGGTTTTTCAAAGTTTGATGGCAGAAAAACAATTTTCATGAATTTACGATAAAGATGGATTTGATTGCGTGTATTGTATGAACCACACCTTGAACTCAAATTTCAAGTTGAGGCCTAGAAAATTGATTTAGGTGGGTATATGACACAGAAGACTCTTTGGTGTTGAAGATGGAAAATCTGACATTTTGTATACTATAGGGATAGAGGCCAGAAAAGGAATATGGTTTGATATATAAAAAGAAGAAAATTTGTGTTAGCATATGACAAAGAAGGGACTTTGGTTCCCACAGATTTGAGGGTCATACCACACATGCACTGTAAGACTCATAGAGGTAATTATGGAGCATTGAATCCAAATTGCTACATTTATCTAATCTCATAGATACGGATGAAGAAGACTGTGCTCCACCATCCATGTATTTTGCAAGATCCGGGCAAAACTTCACAGTATGAATGTCTCAACCTATCTGAGGTGAAGTGTGTGAGTGACAGTTATCCCCACAAATAGCTGTTATGTTTCCTGTTTGGCAACTTTTTTTGAATGTTGGTTTTATACCTCACCATCCAATGTAAGTAAGGAAATCTCCCCAGGAGCAATAATCACCCAGAAAACTCAAATCTACTGATCACATCTCAGTGAAAGGAATGGTAATTTGAAGTGACAGGTTTACCCTTGGTTATGCTTTATAAAAAATTTGTGTTTTAATAGGGCTTTTAGAATGGGCTGCTTACATAACAGGCCTAGCAGAAATGAGGATATACTAATGAGACAATTGTGTAGCTTGATCTATCAGAACAGTCAAATCATTTACTTCAACGTAATGAGTATTTCTACAGAATTCTCATGCCATGTAAAGCAATGTTCTCTACCCAAAGGAAAACCTTGTCTACTTAAAGAGATTTCACACAATTCCTACTATCAAACCACCTTGCCAGATAAGACTAACAATTAGACAATGATGGGTGAGCTAAGGGAGGGTAGATGCCACCTCCTGACCACAACTGCTTATATGTCAATACCCTGTCCCTCTAGCTAAACTCTAATCTCAGTTCAGGACTTCAAGATGCAAGAGACTTGAAAGGGTCTCTGGATCTCTTTATCACTAGTTAATTGGATGCTTGCCTATAATTTTAGGAAATTAATTCATGATCATCATGTCAGGATTCAGGCAAACACGGCACTGGGCCTGTTGTTGAGTCCATACCAACTGATTCATCAGTAGTAGGTAGAGAGAGAGAGAGACGAGTCCTGATGTGGGAATGTAAACCTCAAAACCCACCCTCAGTGACATATATTATCCACAAAGGCTATATGCATTCCAGCATGGTCACACCTCCTAATTTCCCAAACAGTTGCACTTCTTGGTAACTAAGTAAGTATTCAAGTACATGAGAGCCTGTTTTTCATTCCCTTTCATTAACTGTCACATTTCTCTAGAAGCCAGCAACTGTCAGTAGTTTGTCAGTTAGAGGTACAGACTTCTGAGACATCCCCCATAGTCAAAGATGCACTGTAGGAGGGCTCGAGAGTCTAACTGGCAAACTCCTGACAGTTGGTGGCTTCTAGAGAAGTGTGAGAGTTAATTTGGATGGAAACCATACTGGCATATATTTGAGTGCTTAGTCACCAAGCATACTGGAATATGACCTGGCCTCATCTTACACAGGCCTTTGCATGCAATCACGATGGCTCTGTATTTGTGAGAGCAATGACTCTGTCATGTCTTGAGATCACAATTTCACTCTTGGCATCTGCAGCCTCAGACTCATAAAATCTTTTTAAATGCTCCCTGCAATGGTACCTGAGTCTTGAAGAGAGGGCTACAAATATCCCATTGCACATACTCTCATTTTTTTTCCAGGATGACCAGTTTTGAATGTCTTTTTTAAACATAATCTACTGCACCAAGGTCTCTGAGGAGGTCTGAGAACTGCACTAATCTGTAGTTATCGAGATATGAATGTAGAGTGAAGCTTGATACTTCATTCATTTAACAAAATAATAGTATGAGGTTCAATACTGGGGCCTTGGATCTCCATAACCATATGTTCTCGACAAAGCTTACAGCAGCAGGCATGTGTTGCTTTCTATAGAGTAGACCTTAAATTCACTCTTAAGGAGCTGATTATTCCCAGAAAGTTTGTACCACTATTGCATTCATGGACATATCTTTCTAGGTTGTTCATTAATATAGTATGCAATATTCTTAGTTTGGTACGACGACTGATGATCCTCCCAGGAGCACACCATGTAGGCTAGAGCAAAGGATGAAATACTGGGACTAAAGTGGGAACTAGGATTTAGGACTTTGTTGAAGTTAGAGATCATTACCGCAAGGCAAAGATTTCAGGCTACTATGGTGGCACTGCCTAAGGCTCATGATATACACGCTACTGGATATGAAAACAGAAATATTGGGATGTATGTAGAATATCCAATAGACTAGGCCCTGGAAGAGAACACAGAAAGTTTGTGTATAGAGAGGGGTAGTATAGTCAACATCTAGTCCTGTGCCTGTGGATAGGGCAAGTACTAGTGGCACTCAAATTTTTCCTTATAGCACTGAAATTGGGGGTGTATGAGATTTGGGACCATGATGAAGCCTGAAGGCCTCTGCTCTGAAGTATAAGTTGTTTGTCTAGGCTGGGGTACTGGTATAGATTCAGCAGGATGTGCAAAAACATTTATGATGAGTACGTTAGGGATAATTAACAGGCCTGACTCTGGAGAGGTCATGGGGAATCTGAGTACAGAGTTGGGTTGTATAGGCAGCACACAGTGTTCTGTGGCTAAGTGTTGTAACAGGAACTTCATGCAGGAACCAAGATCTTACCTATAGCAAAGAAGAACATGAAGCAAAGGATTTCGGACATTGACAAAAGTTAGAAGTCACTACAAGGATGGGTGGTGGTGGTGCATGACTTTAATCATAGCACTTGGGAGGCAGAGGCAGGAGGATCTCTGTGAGTGTGAAGCCAACCTGGTCTACAGAGCTAGTGCAAAAACAGACTTCAAAGTTACGTAGAGAAGCCTTCTCTCGAATTAAAAATAGATAGATAGATAGACAGATAGGTAGATATACGTAAGTCATTGAGAGGGAGAACAAGCAATATTCTAGGGATGCCACTAGATTGTCTGGACTCCACTAGTTTGGGAAAACAATTATCTCTGCAGAAGGGTGCATACCTCTATAGTCTTTGTAGGAGGATATGGACAGTCTGCGCATGTGTGCAAGAACGTTTCGTGCAGAGGGAGCCTAGCTGTTCACTAAAGCATAGTAGAAGTTGCTGGGCCTAAGCTTGTCTGCACACATTCAAACCTGTAGATGCCTAAAGCTCGCAAATGGAAGGCAAATGTGGTTCTAGTAGGTCAGGCTGCATGTGGAAAAACAAGTATTCATGTTTGTGTTGGTTATTACTCACTAGGCTAAACCCTGGAGGCCGAGCATGTGGGATGTCTAGGGACAAAGATAGGTGGCTTAATCATTTAAATGTCACTTGTGATTGAATGAAGGTAGAATGGTTCAAGTTGAGAGTATGGAAGTTGGATATAGCACAAAGGAATAGGCTAGGACAAGGTCAGTTGGAGGAACCAGAGTCTGCAGAAGCCTAGAGCCATCAAGTACAAGGAACTCATAGCCACACTAGTCATGGTCACTGGATGTTCGACCATTCTAGTTACGCCAGAAAATAAAATGTCAGATAGGGATGTAAACACCAGGCTCACCCAGGAGGAGACCACAGGAAGTCTGTGTATTTATTGGTGTATTTTATGTGTCACAAGGCTTTCTGAAAGTAGATGTGGGTAGACAGGGCTAGGGTACATCCCTATGGGAGCATAGATGTAGGCTACAGCCAAGGACAAAATGCTTGGCATAGGCTAGGGCCAAGGAATGGGGACCTTGTTGAATTCTAGGGGTCATTACAGCAAGGCTAGGAGTCCAGACATCTGTGCCAAACTGCATGCAGCATGGGATTTATGTTTTGCATGACATGAAAACAGAAATATTGGGTTGTGTTTGGAGTTTCAGGAACTAGACTCTGGGGAGTGGATGGGAAGTTTGTGTATAGAGTGCCAAGGTATAGTGAACATCTAGTCCTGTGGCCATAGATAGGACAACTATTGTAGAAAAACTAAATGTTAACTATAGCACATGAATAGATGGAGGGGCTGTGCTGGGGTGTGAGATTTTACACCCTACTGAATCCTAGAGGCACCTGTTATGTGTTATAGTTTGTCTATGTAGGCTAAAGTACTGTGATCAATTCAGCAAGTTGTAGAAAATCATGTATGATGAGTACATTTGGTGTTAGTCTACAGGCTTGACTCTGGGGAGTACATGGGTATTCTGGGAAATCTGGGTATTAAGTTGTGTTGTATAGGTAGCCTAGAGTGTCCTGTGTGTAAGTGTTGTTACAGGAGATTCATGCAGGACACTATATGTTGCATTCAGCCTAAGAGACCATGGTGGGACTAAGATGGAACAAAGGATTTGGAACCCTACCAACAGCTAGAAGTCACTACTATTGAAATCTAGGGATGACACTGGATGTTCCATCCAGTCTGGACTCCACTGGATTAGAAAAACAATGATAGGATGCAGAGCAGTGCTCTGAAATCTAGACGATGGAGGAGTATTCTGATAGTCTGGGGATAGAATGGTCATGTAGGGCAGCCACAACTCCTCTGGTTCTATGAGAGATTGATAGTCTTTGTGGGAATCTAGATGCTGTCAACAGCACAGAAAAAGTTGATGGGTCTAAGAATGCCGGAGATTGCTATGGAGGCAGCTGGAGAAGACAAGGACACTGGTTGTTGCAACTTGGGTAGATCAAGCCCTCTATGTACAAAGTACTGAGTGGGTAACTAAACTAAACAAGTTAAAACCTGGGAAGACATAGAAAATCTGAATAAGGAATAATGCTCTATATTGTACCTAAAGTGTCCCGTGGATGTACTAGTGCAGGGTAAGTGCTAGCAAAGCCTAGACGTTCACGACAGAAAAGGAGGATTCCTGAGAATAGTCTGATCTGAGTTATTTGGGACCATACTCCCGATTAGACCCTTGAATCAAGAGGCAAACAGCCAGATTATGCAGGGGTGCTGGCTGTTAAACTCAAGCTAGATGCAGATGGATATGGAAAACAAGTATTGGTTGGTGGCATATATAAGAAGCCAGTTCCTGGAGGAGAACATTAGGAATGTGGTAGAGTAGGGTGCTGCAGGTAACACAGAGGGTACTGTGGGTGGGTGAAGGTAGCAACTTGTCTGCTGCATGTATGTTGGCAATCGCACACGTGGAAGGCCAAGACATGGGATTTCCGAAATTATAGAAGCCTAGATATTGCTACTTAGGTGATCAAACTAAATTTGTATAATGACTTTGGGAAAGAGGCTAGATCCAGGTAGAGATAGAATATGAAATATCTGGTTGTGAGGGAGTGAGTACTTACCAGGCCATACCATGGTGGAGGACTCAGGAATACAGAATTTGGATTCGGGTAAGATAGCAAAATGAGTACTATATGTAGATTCAAGCAGCGCAGGTCCTTGTAGGACAATGTATGTTGGTTGAAGGACAGGAGTAGATGCTGGGATTCGGCCCTCGCATTTGGAACTCTGTTGAATCCTGTGAGCATTACTACAACATGCAAGAATATCAGTGGCAAAAACTAGACTTGGACACTTGTAGTGACTTATGATCTGTTTGTTGGCATATGGGGAAACGCTATCTGGTAGGGGAAATATTCTGGGCTTGGTCTTTGGGGAAGATATGGAATGTCTGGATTGGAAATGGAGTTGTGAAAGCAGGGCAACTATTTCATGCATGGGTGTAGGTGTGTTAAATTCAGGGGAGCCTAACTGTTGACTATACCAAAGAAGGAGTTGCTGGACCTAGTCTTGGCTGAAGGCTTTGAAAACCTTCACAGGCCTAAAATTTGCAAATGCAAGGCACATGAGGCAGCTGTAAGTCAGACAGCAAGTGGAAAATCAAATATTCACTTGTGTGTAGTGGGTTACTCAATTGGCTAAAGTTGGGTCCTGGTGGTTGTGGGATGTCTGGTTATATAATGAAGTGGTTTAGGCATCGGAATCATCCTGCAGATGGATTCAGGTAGGATGGTTACTGTTGGGAATGTAGATGCTGGATACAGCACAAAAGAATGTGCTAGGACAAGGCCAGTTGGAGGGAAAGTGCCAGCAGAAGCTTAGAACTATCTATCAAAGCACGGTAGGACTAAGATGGAGCCTAGGGTTTGGAACTCAGCAAACAGCTAAAAGTCACTATCAGTGTGAGAAAACAGCTCTTTTAGAGTTCTCACTGGATGTTTCATCAGGTCTGGACTCTACTGGAGTAGGAAAAGAATTATCTGCTCGAAAGGTGCACTTACTTCTCTTGGCATTGTAGAAGGATTTGGACAGTCTTGGCATGCTGTGATATTATGTAGTCAGCCAGAGATCCTGTGGTTTGATGAGGTTGGGGTTGTCTCAGTGGGAATGTATATGTTGTCTACAGCACAGGAGGATTTGATGGGACTAGGAATCCTATATGCTATGAATATGTTTTATTACCATTGGTTATTCAAGAAGATGCTTTGGGCAATCGATTAGTAGAATATAGCCAAGCAGGAAATCTGAACAGAGATATAGAGAAAAAGTAGGCAGAGTCAGGGAGATGCCATGTAGCTGCTGAAGGAGAAAACCAGCAGCTACCAGTGAGAGCCTTACTGGTATGGATCATAATGATACATAGATATACAAAAGGGAATCCCACATCAATATGAGCTATGTTTGGAGGGATGTGGAAAAACAGTATTTGGAACAGGAAATATTCACTAGGTTCGAACTTTAGGAGGACACGATAACTTTTCATAAGGAGTGGGGTTATTCCATTAGCCAGTACAGGTATGATAAGTGTTGGGGAACTCTCAGTGTTGGCTACAGAATAGTAGTAGCTGGTGGGATCATGCTGTGTTTTGAGATTTGTGTCCCTAAAACATGCCAAAAATCACTACTGCAGAGTGCAAGAGTCCATTCTTTAATGGGACAGGGACTATTCAATCTAGGATAAATTCCACTGAATATGGAAAACCAATTACAGAGTATGGATATCTTCACCTGGATAAATCCTGGAGGGGGACATAGGACGTCTGGGTATGGTGTGAAGAGGTATGGGCAACTCTAAGACCCCTGTTGGTTTATCTAAATAGGATTATATCTGGCTGTAGCCCAGATGTTCTCTATAATATAGGAAAAATGTTCTAAATAGGCTGCAACATGTTGAAGCCTAAAATTCACTACTATAAGGCAAGGAGTCCAGACCAAGATTGAACATTTCTTATGGTTTCCAGGTTATACATAACAGAATGTTAAAAATCAAGTGTCTAATACTGTGTGATATTCTCAATAGGCTAGACACCAGAAGATAGGAGAACCCTGGTTATGGACTGGGCTTATGTTGGTTGTAGAAAGCCTCCTTAGGTGAGTGAGTATATTAAAGGAGGCTGTATGCTCACCACAGTAAAAGAGATATTGAGGCTAGGCTGGGTCACCTGACTTGGGATAAGGTGGAAGCCTGGAGGCCATGATTTGTTGCTACACAGCCAGAGAAGATATGGACACTGGTTTGCGTATATTCATTAGGTACAGAGGAATGTGGAGATGCAAGTATTCGTGTGTGTGTGTGTGTGTGTGTGTGTGTGTATGTGTGTGTGAGTGTGTGTGTGTGTACGGTCAACAGGCTAAGCCATGGAGTAGGAATGATATTTGGGAATGATTTTAGGGAAGACATTCAAGATACTAGCCAAAGATTGAGGCGGACATTTTGGACTAAACCATTGACAGGGATAGCATTGATGAAGAATTTGGAGAAGCAAATGATCTGTCATGTGTTCTACCACAACAAAGGTAGATATGTAAAAAAGGTTGAGGTGGAAAATTTGCCTTAGAGTTATTAAACAAAGTCTCCATCTAAACCCAAACTCTCTTTGCCTTCTCAATATCTTCCCCCTATCATCAAAGTGTCAGGAGTGGTACAGTCCACTATTTGTTCCTTCCTTCCCCAGGCATTCTTGTGGGTCAGAACCAGGCTTTGTGATGTCAGAGCACAAGCTCACCTACTATTGGTCGAGACCTTGATGATGACTCAGGTCTGAGGGTGTGGCCTTCCCTACTCTGCCAGTTGTTCACAGCCCCTCGAGGGAGAAACAACACGCGCTCACGCGACTTGGTGATGGAGAGTCTAGCAAAGGAACCTAAGGAATCACTGTCCGACATGGACCACCCAACATCCAGTAGTGATGTTCCGATGGCAGCGAACGGGCCAGTCCTTATGGTGAAGACAAAGGCAGCTCTAAAGCAGTATCCACCTTACATGTCGTGCGGAAAGGTGAGTTGACAAACCCTACTGGAGCTCAGTCCTCTACCCATTTACTCTTACCTAAAGTCACTACCTCTCTCCTTCCTTGCATAAATCCCTTATCAATTCTCACCTCTTCCGACAAAGTGTCCTTCACATGGCTCTCCTGACTTCTCCCTCTATTAACTTATTCTTGTTTTCACCTCTTGCCATTCCAGGCACACAAGAAAAGCAAACACCGGAAGCACTCCTCAAAGAAGAGGAACAAGAGAAAGAGGGAGGCCAAAGAGGCAACTGCCCTCAAACGGAAGAAAATCAAAGTGAAAGCTGTTACTGCAATGCCTGAACCTAAGGAGGAGGAGCCTGAAAAGGAAGCCGAGGTGCACACTACTGGAGAAGCAAGCGTGGTCGCAGCAGCCGATGAGGGGGAGAGCCAATAAGATGGCTATCATGAAGACGGGGAATGCCCAAATATGACAAAGAAAATTGCATTCGTATAAATTTCTTAAATTGAAAATAAATTCAATTTAGTTGAAAAGCTATGTGTCTTTTACAGTGACTAAAGGCGAAACCAGGAAAGGGAAGGAAAAATGATGGTTATAGGAGAAGAGAGGGAAGATGGGTGGGTGAATGGCAATGGAGAGATTTGTTCTTCACTAGGTTTGGGACAGTCATAATGGGTTCATGGAAAGAGGGGGAGTTTGGGTTGGTAGAAGACAAGGGAGGGATTTGGGTCTACAAAGGTTTGGGCATTAATTGTGGGTGCATAAAAGAGGCGAGTTTGTGTGGGAAGAAGACAAGGGAGGGATTAGGGTCTCCAAAATTTTGTGGCTTTAACGGTGAGAGCATGGAAAGAGAGGGAGTTTTGGTGGGTAGGAGACAAGGGAGGGATTTGTGTCTCCAAAGGTTTGGGCATCAATGGTGGGTGCATGGAAGACGGGGAGTTTGGGTGGGAAGAAGACAAGGGAGGGATTTGGGTCTCCAAAGTTTTGGGGCAGTAATGGTGAGGGCATGAAAAGAAAGCGAGTTTGGGTGGGAAGATGACAAGGGAGGGATTTGGGTCTCCAAGGAATTGGTCATCAATGGTGGGTGCATGGAAGAGGGGGAGTTAGGGTGGATAGAAGACAAGGAAGGGATTTGTGTCTCCAAAGGATTTGGGCAGTAATGGTGAGTGCATGAAAAGAAAGGGAACTTGGGTTGGTAAGAGACAAGGGAGGGATTTGTGTCTCCAAAGGTTTGGGCATCACTTGTGGGTGCATGGAAGAAAGGGAGTTTGGGTGTGTTGGAGACAAGGGAGGGATTTGTGTTTTTAAAGGTTTGGGCATCAATGATGGGTGCATGGAAGAGGGGGAGTTTGGGTGGGAAGAAGACAAGGGAGGGATTTTTGTCTCCAAACGTTTGGGCATCATTGGTGGGTGCCTGGATGAGGGGGATTTTGGGGCAGTAATGGTGACTGCATGAAAAGAAAGGGAGCATGGGTGGGTAGAAGACAAGGGAGGGATTTGGGTCTCCAAAGGTTTGGGCATCAATGGTGGGTGCATGAAAGTGGGGATGTTTGGGTTGGAAGAAGACAAGGGTGGGATTTGGGTCTCCAAAATGTTGCGAAACAATGGTGCGTTCATGGAAGAACTGGAGTGTGGGTGGGAAGAAGACAAGGGAGGGATTTGGGTCTCCAAAGGTTTGGGCATCAATGGTGGGTGCATGAAAGTGGGGATGTTTGGGTTGGAAGAAGACAAATTTGGGATTTGGGTCTCCAAAATGTTGCGAAACAATGGTGCGTTCATGGAAGAACTGGAGTGTGGGTGGGAAGAAGACAAGGGAGGGATTTGGGTCTCCATATGTTTGGAGCAGTAATGGTGAGTGCATGGAAAGAGAGGGAGTTTGGGTGGGTAGAAGACACGGGAGGAATTCGGGTCTCCAAAGGTTTGGGCATCAATTGTGGGTGCATGGAAGAGAGGGAGTTTGGGTGGGTAGGAAAAATGGGAGGGATTTGTGTCTCCAAAAGTTTGGGCATCAATGGTGGGTGCCTTGAAGAGGGGGATTTTGTGTGGGTAGAAGACAAGGGAGGGGTTTGTGTCTCCAAAATTTTGGAGCAGTAATGGTGAGAGCTTGGAAAGAGTGGGAATATGGGTGGGTAATGCCAGGGAAGGGAGTTGGATCTCATATACTTTGGAGAGTGTAATGATCGGTAAATGATAAGAGACATTTGGGTGGGTACATGACAAGGGAAGGATTTGATTCTCAAATACTCAGGTGGCAGAAATCATGAGTATCTGTTAAGAGAGGAGTTTGGGTTATTATATGAAGGGTGGGATTAGGGTTTCAGAAAGATGGGGTCAGAAATGGTGGATATATAGCAACAGAGGGAGTATGCTGGGTAAATGACAAGGGAGTGATTTGGGTCTTATACACTTTAGGTGCAGCAATGGTGAGTATGTAGCAATAGAAATACTTTGGATGGGCATACGACAATGGAGAGATTAGGGTCTCACAAAGCTGGTGGCAAAATGATGGGTATATGCCCAGAGAGGAGTTTGGGTAGCTGTATGACCAGTGGGTGTTTGGGTCTCTTAAGGTTTGGGGCAGAAATAATTGGTATATTTCATGAAACAGAGTTTGGGTGGGTATATGTCAAGAGAGGGGGTTTTGTTGGGCTTATAAACATGGATATATTTGGGTCTGACATGTTTGGGGGAAGAAATGGTGGTTACATCACAAGACAGGAAATTGTGTGGGTACATGAAAATAGAAGAATTTTCAGTGGGCATATGGCAAGAGAAGGATTTGGGTCACAGCAGGATGGGGGCAGACATGGTGGATATATGGCTAGCGAGGGAGTTTGGGTGAGTACATGACATGGGGCAGATTGGGCCATCACAACGTTTGGGGGAAGAAATGGTGGAAACATTATAAGAGAGAGTATTAGGTTTGGTGTATGGCTAAGGAGGAATGAGTGTCTTGGAAGGATGGGTCCAGAAATAGTGGGTACATGGCAAGAGAGGGAGTTCACTTGGTTGAATGAAAGGGAGAGATTTGTGTCTGATAAGGTTTTAGGGAAGAAATATTGGCTATATGGCAAGAGAGGTAGTGTGGATAGGCAGATGACAAAGCAGGGATGTGGTCTCATAAGGATGAAGGCAGCAACAGTGTGGAGAGAGAGAGAGAGAGAGAGAGAGAGAGAGAGAGAGAGAGAGATTGGGTTGGTATATGATATGGGAGAGATTATGGTTTTTCAAAGTTTGATGGCAGATAAACAATTTTCATGAATTTACGATAAAGATGGATTTGATTGCGTGTATTGTATGAACCACACCTTGAACTCAAATTTCAAGTTGAGGCCTAGAAAATTGATTTAGGTGGGTATATGACACAGAAGACTCTTTGGTGTTGAAGATGGCAAATCTGACATTTTGTATACTATAGTAATAGAGGCCAGAAATGGAATATGGTTTGATATATAAAAAGAAGAAAATTTGGGTTAGCATATGACAAAGAAGGGACTTTGGTTCCCACAGATTTGAGGGTCATACCACACATGCACTGTAAGACTCAGAGTGGTAATTATGGAGCATTGAATCCAAATTGCTACATTTATCTAATCTCATAGATACGGATGAAGAAGACTGTGCTCCACCATCCATGTATTTTGCAAGATCCGGGCAAAACTTCACAGTATGAATGTCTCAACCTATCTGAGGTGAAGTGTGTGAGTGACAGTTATCCCCACAAATAGCTGTTATGTTTCCTGTTTGGCAACTTTTTTTGAATGTTGGTTTTATACCTCACCATCCAATGTAAGTAAGGAAATCTCCCCAGGAGCAATAATCACCCAGCAAACTCAAATCTACTGATCACATCTCAGTGAAAGGAATGGTAATTTGAAGTGACAGGTTTACCCTTGGTTATGCTTTATAAAAAATTTGTGTTTTAATAGGGCTTTTAGAATGGGCTGCTTACATAACAGGCCTAGCAGAAATGAGGATATACTAATGAGACAATTGTGTAGCTTGATCTATCAGAA
Source organism: Microtus oregoni (assembly GCF_018167655.1). NCBI lineage: Eukaryota > Metazoa > Chordata > Mammalia > Rodentia > Cricetidae > Microtus > Microtus oregoni. Next base: position 2,584 of record NW_024544270.1, on the reverse strand, counting down.
CAGTCAAATCATTGACGTCAACGTAATGAGTATTTCTACAGAAATCTCATGCCATGTAAAGCAATGTTCTCTACCCAAAGGAAAACCTTGTCTCCTTAAAGAGATTTCACACAATTCCTACTATCAAACCACCTTGCCATATAAGACTAACAATTAGACAATGATGGGTGAGCTAAGGGAGGGTAGATGCCACCTCCTGACCACAACTGCTTATATGTCAATACCCTGTCCCTCTAGCTAAACTCTAATCTCAGTTCAGGACTTCAAGATGCAAGAGACTTGAAAGGGTCTCTGGATCTCTTTATCACTAGTTAATTGGATGCTTGCCTATAATTTTAGGAAATTAATTCATGATCATCATGTCAGGATTCAGGCAAACACGGCACTGGGCCTGTTGTTGAGTCCATACCAACTGATTCATCAGTAGTAGGTAGAGAGAGAGAGAGACGAGGCCTGATGTGGGAATGTAAACCTCAAAACCCACCCTCAGTGACATATATTATCCACAGAGGCTATATGCATTCCAGCATGGTCACACCTCCTAATTTCCCAAACAGTTGCACTTCTTGGTAACTAAGTAAGTATTCAAGTACATGAGAGCCTGTTTTTCATTCCCTTTCATTAACTGTCACATTTCTCTAGAAGCCACCAACTGTCAGTAGTTTGTCAGTTAGAGGTACAGACTTCTGAGCCATCCCCCATAGTCAAAGATGCACTGTAGGAGGGCTCCAGAGTCTAACTGGCAAACTCCTGACAGTTGGTGGCTTCTAGAGAAGTGTGAGTGTTAATGTGGATGGAAACCATACTGGCATATATTTGAGTGCTTAGTCACCAAGCATACTGGAATATGACCTGGCCTCATCTTACACAGGCCTTTGCATGCAATCACGACGGCTCTGTATTTGTGAGAGCAATGACTCTGTCATGTCTTGAGATCACAATTTCACTCTTGGCATCTGCAGCCTCAGACTCATAAAATCTTTTTAAATGCTCCCTGCAATGGTACCTGAGTCTTGAAGAGAGGGCTACAAATATCCCATTGCACATACTCTCATTTTTTTTCCAGGATGACCAGTTTTGAATGTCTTTTTTAAACATAATCTACTGCACCAAGGTCTCTGAGGAGGTCAGAGAACTGCACTTATCTGTAGTTATCGAGGTATGAATGTAGAGTGAAGCTTGATACTTCATTCATTTAACAAAATAATAGTATGAGGTTCAATACTGGGGCCTTGGAACTCCATAACCATGTGTTCTCGACAAAGCTTACAGCAGCAGGCATGTGTTGCTTTCTGTAGAGTAGACCTTAAATTCACTCTTAAGGAGCTGATTATTCCCAGAAAGTTTGTACCACTATTGCATTCATGGACATATCTTTCTAGGTTGTTCATTAATATAGTATGCAATATTCTTAGTTTGGTACGACGACTGATGATCCTCCCAGGAGCACACCATGTAGGCTAGAGCAAATGATGAAATACTGGACTAAACTGGGAACTAGGATTTAGGACTTTGTTGAAGTTAGAGATCATTACTGCAAGGCAAAGATTTCAGGCTACTATGGTGGCACTGCCTAGGCTCATGATTTACACGCTACAGGATATGAAAACAGAAATATTGGGATGTATGTGGAATATCCAATAGACTAGGCCCTGGAAGAGAACACAGAAAGTTTGTGTATAGAGAGGGGTAGTATAGTCAACATCTAGTCCTGTGCCTGTGGATAGGGCAAGTACTAGTGGCACTCTAATTGTTCCTTATAGCACTGAAATTGGGGGTGTATGAGATTTGGGACCATGATGAAGCCTGAAGGCCTCTGCTCTGAAGTATAAGTGTTTGTCTAGGCTGGGGTACTGGTATAGATTCAGCAGGATGTGCAAAACCATTTATGATGAGTATGTTAGGGATAATTAACAGGCCTGACTCTGGAGAGGTCATGGGGAATCTGAGTACAGAGTTGGGTTGTATAGGCAGCACACAGTGTTCTGTGGCTAAGTGTTGTAACAGGAACTTCATGCAGGAACCAAGATCTTACCTATAGCAAAGAAGAACATGAAGCAAAGGATTTCGGACATTGACAAAAGTTACAAGTCACTACAAGGATGGGTGGTGGTGGTGCATGATTTTAATCATAGCACTTGGGAGGCAGAGGCAGGAGGATCTCTGTGAGTGTGAAGCCAACCTGGTCTACAGAGCTAGTGCAAAAATAGACTTCAAAGTTACGTAGAGAAGCCTTCTCTCGAATTAAAAATAGATAGATAGATAGAGAGATAGGTAGATATAAGTAAGTCATTGCGAGTGAGAACAAGCACTATTCTAGGGATGCCACTAGATTGTCTGGACTCCACTAGTTTGGGAAAACAATTATCTCTGCAGAAGGGTGCATACCTCTATAGTCTTTGTAGGAGGATATGGACAGTCTGGCCATGTGTGCAAGAACGTTTAGTGCAGAGGGAGCCTAGCTGTTCACTAAAGCATAGTAGAAGTTGCTGGGCCTAAGCTTGTCTGCAAACATTCAAACCTGTAGATGCCTAAAGCTCGCAAATAGAAGGCAAATGTGGTTCTAGTAGGTCAGGCTGCATGT